>NC_061121.1:201593872-201689568 GCF_002878395.1 Capsicum annuum
TCAGCACTCTCAATAGAAGTAACACCCATGATGTCAATGACCTTTTATACTTGGTCAATGAACTCCTGAGGGTCCTCATCAGACTTAGACCCATGGAAAGATGGAGGGTTCATCCGGGTGAAGTCCCGAACCCTAGCTACTTTGGGATTGGCCGATGGATTGGCCGGAATGACTGGTAGCCATTTAATCTGTGCAGCCATGGACTGAGTAAGTATGGTAAATACGGCTCTAAACTATGCATTGGAAATATGTTCGCCCAAAGGATCTTCGGGCTGAGGAGCTAGCTGGTTTATTGTCTTTGGGGCCATGGTCTAGAATAAGAGAAGAATGGATTAGACTGAGAGCTTAACTTATGATTATGCTCACTAGCATGACATGAATAATGAAGAAAGGGGACTGTTCCGAAAACATCTTATAGCCTCCCCTACAAAAATGTGGCATGCAACACACCCATGTACAAAACTCTACTAGATGTGGCTTTCAGACTTCCTAGGACTCTATTGAACCTTAGGCTCTGATACCAAGTTTGTAACACCCCGATTCACTGAACCGGAATGTGACACGGTGCTCATGACACCGAGGGACCACAAGCTAACCCATGATTGATATCTGTACCTGTATACTGCAAATCATGATATAATAATGTGGAATACATAGAACTATAAGACCATAAGGTTCAACTGAATACAATCATGTGGGTGAAAATACCCAAAACAACTCAATCTGAATGTAAGTCTAAATATAAATCTGAAAGCCTCTAAACTATTTGAATAAGGAGTTGAAGGAACATGTCTCCAACTAACTCCGTAAAACTGAACTGAAGAAATAAATAAATAAATCAAATCATATTGTCCTCGAATCAATGAGGACTCACTGTGTCTCTGCGACTGGAATGCTACCGCTACTGCTGGGATGGAGCTTGTGTCTCGAAACCTATGGTGTAACATGAAAAAAAAGCACCATAGCGCAAATGTGTCAGTACAACTGGAGTACTGAGTATACGAGGAAGGTAGGCTGAACATAAAGGGTTTCATGCATGAACAAAACTGACTGACTAATATGAACGTGGGAGTGCATACACACATATATAGAAACTGGGACCGTGAATACGTAATAGCATGACCTGTAAACTAGTACACGGTTTACTAATAACTGTCATGACTGATACTGAAATTGATAACATAGACGACTGTATCTGACTATCCTGTATATACTAAAACCTGAAGAACGCCCTGAGTTCTTTTATTGAGACTGATACTAAAGCTGTGGGAAGTAGTGTTTAACCGACATGCCCCATGTATACCGTTATGGCTAAGTAGGGGTCCAATCTCTGCCCCGACTGGAAGGGTGTCAATACCCTGCCACGGGTAAGGACAGCCTGTGAGTGACCCTTATCTGGCGAGTACTCAATGAGAACGGTGGGAACCCTAAACTGGTGGGTTAAGCCACCTCATCAACCCTAATCTGATGGGTTAAGATGTCTCAACCTACGCTGTCTACGTAGTTCTGGAACACAAGGATGACTACTAAGAATCACACCCTGAACTGGCAGGTGAGTTCCCATCCTTGGGTTCACTCGGTGCTATCCTCTACTCCTATCTGGATGGACTGGACATGAATAACTGACTGTACATGACCTAATCTTACAGAATTCCATTAAATGGAGGAATGTTACTGATATCTTACAACTGACTAAGATCATGAGGTTTTCCTGAGTCACATGGATGAATGAAGTCTATGGAATCATAACTTGAGTTCGGATATCATGAAGCTTGACATGGATCTAGGCACACAGCTATAGTTTTTGGGTACAAGTACCCCCAGGACTCGATGGAAGGAAACTAACACACATGACTGACTTGATCGTAAGAGTAGAGTCCATAATTTATAATATCATAAGTAGGGATCTCATACTAAGAAGGGTAATCAACAATGTATTGCATGGAAAGGATTTCATATCACATGGAAGTACTTGCACAATCTTAATATCATGTTCATTGCATAATCATATTGGCAACACATACCAATAGCACGGAAGTTCATGTGGATTGCATGGTTATCATACATCTTGTTCATAAGTAGGATTTGCAAGTAACATAGCATAATCTCATAAGAATAGTTCATGAGTATTCTAACAATATTTACAAGGCACACTATCAACATAGAAATCATTGGAACGCAAGGGCATATCACGAATCCTTCACTTAGTCACAATTTAGCTATATTGCATGATTTCTACTTTCTTAGGAATTTTATCAAACACCTCACATGCACATTTTAAGCATAGGTGAAATCATCAAATTATACATCATGAACAACCAAATTTACATGTTTCCAACTCATATGATAGCATGAAATTCAAAAAAAACATATAAAGATTCCATCTTGAAAATCGCCCAATATCAAAAACATGATCATCAACACCCAACAATATAGAAATCATACTTTATTATGAAAAAGAGGGTTTTTGAGCTTTATGTATGAACGGGATCCATAAATCAACTCACACATACCTTAGAAGGAAGATTCTTGATGGTTGACGGAGAAATTTCCTTGAAATCGGATCTTCAAGCTTAGTTATGCAACCCTAGTTGTTTTTCTCTTTTAGTTCTCTTGGATGATGAGCTTTGAGATGATAATAGGGTTGTAATATATTTAGAAGTTATATATTTCGTAGGTTTAAGTTTAGGGACGTGTAAGGAGTGTTAAAAGAGTTAATTACCCTTAAAATAACTCAAAATGAAGTATTTTTGGCACTTGGAACTGATTTAGGCAGCGCCCTAGTGATTTCTTAAGCTAGGTTTGGCGGCGCCTAACCAATCGCCTATGCTTGGGTTGGGCGGTGCCTAACCAATCGCCTATCCTTACTGTCTCTCACAAAAATGGGCATAACTTTTTGCTCGGGTATTGTATTAACGCGAAATTAGTATCGTTGGAAAGTTAATTCGATTCTCTACAATTTGATGGGTCTAAATAAGGCAAAATACCACATTAACATCGAGTTATACTTGTTCAAAGATGACCCTTGGAAAATCAAATACTAAAACTTGATGTATTCAAAAACTCTAAGCTTGTGTTACCTTAAGTGACTCATATGAACATGCTTAATGCATCATAAGCTATCGTATCACTAGGATATTAATTGTAAGTCATGTACTCAAGTATGAATCATAGGATAGGAGATTTCATATTTAGGAATACTTATTAACTTCCTAGCTTAGAAACATGCGGGGTATTACAATATCTCCCCCTTGGGAACATTCGTCCTCAAATGAGAATTTATTGAGAAGGGATACAAGAAAATAGAACCTGAACTGAACATGAAGAACTGAAACTTGATCTTATGACTGACATGTTTAACATAATGAACTGGTGCATATCTGATGCATGGACAACTGACACATGAATGCATGACTGAGTATGCAACGGTTAATAGGTACCAAGTTTATACTGGAAACATGAACGTGAAACTGAATAAGATTAAGGAGAACTATTAGCTTGAGCTTGATTTGCATTGGCGGGGAAGAGGTGAGGATACTTGGTATGCATATCTGCTTCTGCTTCCCAAGTAGCTCCCTCATGAGACTGATTTCTCCAAAGAACCTTGACTAGAGGGACTTCTTTGTTCCTCAATCTACGAGTCTGATAATCTAAGATTTTGACTGGAAACTCTTCATAGGGGAGGCTATTCTGAATGTCGATGCTCTGAATAGGGAAAACAACCGCTGGGTCACCTATGCACTTCTTAAGCAAAGAGACATGGAAGACTAGATGGATTGAGGCTAGATCTGAAGGCAACTCAAGCTCAGAAGCTACCTTGCCTAAGCGACAAAGAATTCTGAAGGGATCGACATACCGGGGACTGAGTTTCCCTTTCTTGCCGAACCTCTTCACTCCCTTCATGGGAGCGATCTTAAGATAGACATAATCATTGACCTCAAACTCGAGATCCTTTCTACGAACATCTACATAGGACTTCTGTCGGCTCTGAGCAGCCTGGAGTCTCTCTCTGATCAACTGAACTTTCTCTAATGCGTCGAATACTAAGTCAGGACCTATGATTAAGGCCTCACTAACTTCGAACCAACCAATCGGAGATTTACATCTCCTACCATAGAGAGCATCAAATGAAGCCATCTGAAAACTAGAATGATAGCTATTGTTGTATGCAAACTCAATCAAAGGCAAGTGGTCAACCCAACTTCCCTTGAAGTCAATTGCATACGCCCTTAGTATATCTTCAAGAGTTTGAATAGTCCTCTCTGCTTAACCATCTTTCTGAGGATAAAATGCTGTGCTGAGATGGACTTGGGTACTGAGACCCTTTTGGAATGCTTTCCAAAAGTGATAAGTGAACTGGGTACCTCTGTCTGAGATGATAGATAGTGGAACACCGTGTAACTTGACTAACTCCCTGATATAGAGTTTGGCATAATCCTCGATGGAATAAGAAGTACGAACTGGAAGGAAATGAGCTGACTTGGTCATTCTATCTATAATGACCAAGATTGAATCATGCTGATGACGAGTTCTAGGCAAACCCGTCACAAAGTCTATGTTAACTTCTTCCTACTTCTAAGTAGGAATGGTAATCTCTTGCATAGAACCACTAGGTTACTGATGCTCTATCTTAACCTACTAACATGTAGAGCACTTAGCCATAACCTCTGTAATATCTCTCTTTATCCTACTCTACTAATAGATCTCCCACATGTTGCGGTATATCTTAGTGGCCCTTGGATGAATAGAGTATCGTGCACCATGCGCGTCTGCAAGTATTCGCTGAATAAGAGGTATGGATTGGTAAGAAATGGGATGATTTGGTCATCCTGTCCACAATAACCCAAATCAAATCATGCCGACGACAAGTACGAGACAAATCTATCACGAAATCCATGTTCACTTCTTCCCATTTCAAAGTGGGAATACCAAACTCCTGGATGGACTCACTAGGCTTCTGATGCGCTTCACTGATACGTGGAGCACTTAGCTACAAAATTTGCAATATCTCTCTTCATCCCACTCCACCAATAGACTTCCCACAAGTTACGGTACATATTAGTAGCCCCTGGATGAATAGAGTAACATGCACTATGCGCTTCATCAAGAATTCACTATCTCACGCCATCCACACATGGCACACATAGCCTACCCTGGAAATGTAACACACTATCTTCTCTTAGGAGAAAAGCTCTACTTTTTGGTCTCTGGCCGACTCTTTCAAGTTAAATAAATTGGGATCCTTTTCCTAATTTTCTTTCATCTCGGAAACTATTAAAGACTCCAAATTATTCTTCACCCATGCACTACCCTCAGCCAAATTAACCAAATGGACACCTAGTCTAGCAAGCTGATGAACTTCCTGAACTAACTTCTCCTTACCATTCTCAATGTGAGCAACACAACCTATAGACAACTTACTAAGGGCATCTTCCACTATATTGATTTTCCGGGATGATACAAAACACTAATGTCATAGTCCTTCAACAACTCTAACCACCTTTTCTGACGCAATTTTAGGTCTTTTTAAGAAAATACATATTGCAGGCTTTTGTGGTCTGTGAACACATTAATATGCACCCCATACAAATAGTGCCTCCAAATCTTTAAGGCAAACACAACAACTGTTAATACAAGATCATGGGTGGGATAATTATTTTCATGAGGCTTAAACTGTCTAGAGGAAAAGGCCACAACCTTACCCCTCTGCATCAAAACACACCTAAGCCAACTCTGGAAGCATCACAATATATTACAAATCCATCTAAACCATCGGGTAAAGTCAAAACTGGGGCTGTAGTCAGTCGAGTCTTCAACTCTTGAAAACTCCTCTCACAAGAATCTGACCACTAAAATTTAACTTTCTTCTGAGTCAATATGGACATAGGGGATACAATAGATGAAAACCCTTCAATAAACCGTCGGTAATAGCTAGCCAAACCTAAAAAACTCCTGATATTTGATGGAGAGATGGGTCTGGGCCAATTTATCACTACTTTGGTCTTTTGAGGATCAACTCTAATGCCATCACCAGAAATAATATAACCAAGGAAAGCTACTGAACTTAGCTAAAATTTGCATGTACTAAATTTGGCAAACAATTAATGGGCTCTGAGAATTTGTAATACTATTTTGAGATGGTCTGCATAGTCATTTTCACTATGGGAGTAAGCAAGAATTTCATCGATGAAGACTGTGATGAACATGTCTAAGTACTGCTTGATCACACATGTCAACAAGTCTATGAAAGCTGCTAGGGCATTGGAAAGACCGAATGACATGACTAGAAACTCGAAGTGACCATACCAGGCTCTGAAAGCTATTTTTAGAATGTCACATTCTCTGAATTTGAGATGATGATAGCCTGATTTGAGGTCTATCTTAGAAAAGTAACTAAACCCTGAAGTTGGCCAAATAAGTCATTGATTCTAGGAAGTGGGTACTTATTCTTGACCGTGACTTTGTTCAACTGATGGTAGTCTATACATATTCTAAGAGAACCGTCTTTCTTTTACACGAATAGAACTGGTGTACCCCAAGGGGATACGCTGGGCCTGATGAACCCTTTGTATAATAGGTCCTATAACTATTCTTTTAACTCTTTAAGTTTAGTTGGAGCCATTCTGTATGGCAAAATAGAGATGGTTGGGTATTAAGAAGAAGGTTTATTCTGAAGTTAATTTCCCTTTCGTGAGGAACTCCGGGGAGATCTTCAAGAAACACTTTAGGAAATTCACTTATGACTGGAACTGACTCAAGATTAGGAGTCTCAAAAATAGAGTCTTTCACTCTCACCAAATAATAGACACACCCCCTGGATATCATTTTTCTTGCTCTAAGGTATGGAATAAGTTGACCCTTAAGTACTGTGGTACTACTCCTCCATTCTAGGATAGGTTCATTTTAGAACTAAAAATAGACAACTCTGTTTCAACAACTAACTGAAGTATAGCATGAATGGAGCCAATCCATGCTGAGTATGATGCCATAATATGTCATCTCTAACTCTACTAAGTCTACTAAAGTAAATTTCTGAGACACCATAATCGGACAGTTCCTGTATACTCACTGGCCTATGATAGACTTACTTACCCACTGGGGTAGAAATTGGGAAAGGATCTGTTAGTATTTTGGGACTGACTCCAAAGTTGACGGCTATAAAGGGGTTACAAAAGATATAGAAGATCCTAGATCTAACAAAGTATAAATATGTAAATATTAAACTTGTAACGTACCAGTGACCACATCAGGAGAACCTTCCTGATCCTATCAGAACTGGAGTACATAGAGCCTATTTGGACATTGCCCACTGGTGGCATTGAAAGCGGCACCCTACTGAGATGGGAAATTGGATTGAGCTAGGGGATGATTATGCTGACTCTGTGAAACCATCTGAGGAAACTCTCTGATTATATGACCTAGTTTGCCACACTCGAAACATACATCACTACCAGCCCTGCAGACACCCTTATTATTTTTGTCATATTCCTGGTAGAGAGGATTTGTTCAAGTACTTCTTACACTACCCTGAGATTTAGAGCCTGGTGCCCTATCCTTGTTACCATTTCCAAATTTAGGCACCGGAGCACTAGCTAACGATGAAGTAAGGATTGAAGACTTTAGGCGGAACTGAGGATGATTACCACCCTCTAACTTAAGCTGAGTGAAGTTAAAGCTACCTGTTCTAGCCCTCTTATTCTCCATCTCTTTCTCCTTAGTATTTTTTCCTCAATCTATTAAGCATGGACCATCAACCTAGCTAAGTCCATCTTTTTAATCAACATTGTGGTCCTACACTCTTTGACCATACTGTCAAATATACTAGACACGAACTTACTCATCTTAGACCTGTTATCAGCTACCATATAGGGAGCATACCTGGTTAACTGAGTAAACTTGAGAGAATACTCTTTCACTATAATGCTGCCATCCTTCAAGTTAATAAATTCTAAAACCTTAGCTTCCCTCAACTCCAATGGGAAGAACCTATATGGAAAGGCAGTAGAAAACTTCCATTCTATAGGCCCTGCCTTCCACTACTTAAACCATGTATGAACCACATACTGTAACTGATGGGTAGCTAACTCAGCACTCTCACTAGTGGTTACCCCAATAATGTCTATTACCTTCTGCACTATGTCAAGGAATTACTGTGGGTTCTCTTCATTCTTAGACCCCAAAAATAAAGAAATGTTCATTCGGGTAAAGTCTTAAATTCTAGCTGCAGCAGTATTGGCCAATGGGTTGGCCTGAATAACAGATGGACATTCATTTTGAGCTTCCACAAAATAGACTAGAGTGATGAAAGATGCTCTAAATTATGTGTGAGAAACGTGCTCATTCAGGGGATCTTCCTGAACGGGCAGAGGAACTGGCTAGTTCCCAGTTCTTCTTTCGTTAATCTTTTTGGGAGGCATATTCTGTTAGCGGAAGGAAAAATTAGATTATATAAAGAGTTTAACTTGATCTCATGCTCACTCGCACGATATGAACACTGAAAAAGGGAACTTTTTCCTAAAATGCCTTATAGCCTCTAATCCATAAGTGTGGCGCGCTACACATCCATGCACAAGACTCTATTTGATGCGGCTTTCAGACTCCCTAGGACTCTTTAGAACCTTAGTCTATAATACCTAGTTTGTAACACCCCGAGACTGTACCCTAGGAATTACACGGTGCTTGGGACCCCGAAGGACCACAAGCCAACCCATGACTGGTACCTGTGGTAAGCACTGAATATAATACTGAAATATATATATGAGGAAGAAATTTGAAAATGCCATAAGATACTAAAATAATAGTAATTGAGTATAACTAAAAATAACATCTAAAAACTAAATAACTATCTATGCTAGTCTGAAAGCCTCTAGCTGTCTGAATATGGAGTTGATGGGAAAAACCCACAACTAACTCCAATAGGAATAACTACTGAACTACTAAAATACTAAAATAAGTAAACTCTATCCTCAAAATATGAGGACTCACCACTATAACTACTGTTGATAGGCCGAGTTGCTAAGTACGGTCAGGAACTTGAGCTTCCGAACCTATGATCTAAGACATCATAGCACAAAGGGAGAGTATGCATCAATACGTGGAATATACTGGTATGTTAAGTGAGGTAAGGCTGATATATATGGGTTCATATGCATGAGCTGATAACTGACTGAATGAACATTATGAATTAACTGGATGAGAGTACATGAAAAATTGTAACTACTAAATATATAGAACATGCTATATGACACATATAGATATACATCGTGTATCTGAGGTTATACTAAATTTGAGTGATATGGCAGAGTAATTGGTAATTGATAACTGGTAACCCTGGTTCTGTAGAATTGTCTGAGTTTTTTACTAAATACTGAGACTAAAACTATAACTGTGGGAGTATTCATCTAACTGACATACCCCGAAGTAGACTAATTTGGGGTCCAACCTGTGACATCACTTGGAAGGGTGTTAGCACCTTGCCATAGCATACTAACAATGCTGGGTCAACCCTAATCTGGTAGGAAGACTCCTGGAGTATATATATGATAGTGTTAACCCTAGTCTAGTAGGAGGATTACTTACCCTATGCTGGCTACGTAGTTTTGTAACGTAAGGATCGCTACTTAGGGTCAAACCCTCTGTTGGCAGAAACTCCCCCATCCCTGAGATAGCTCAGTGCTGAATTCTACTCCTAACTGAATCGACACTGAACTAATTATTAGACTGTACTAGGCTAGACTGAACAGGCACTAATTGTGTTGACTGACTATATTGAACTGAGTTCACAGAGTTTTGTTAAATAACTGAGTAATACTATTTTGACCTTGACTGGGACTGGTCTATAACTACTGCAACTAAGTAAATAGCTAGATTTTGGGTAATAAATACCCTTAGGACTCGATAGCATAATAGATAAAACATAGCAAATCTTAAAAGCATAGCATAGTCAATTGTTCACAATTCCATCAAAGAGACATTTTGTCAAACACTTGGAGGTCATGAACTTGTACATGAATAAGAACACATGCTAACATGTCATGATTACACTATTCAATTCACATGGACATTCTATCAAACACTTGGGAAGCATAATTAATGCACATGATAATGAATAGCACACAAGCATCATGACTACAACTTAAACTTGCAGTTTCAAGGGTTTCGGCATGGGAATTACATAAATCAACATACATTTTATCTTATGTTAATAAAACTTATAATTAAATCTTGAATTGAAAACCCATACAACAACACAAACATGAATACAACCCAATTTGCGCATGTAAATCATGAAACTGAAAACCTATAGTTTTAAAAAGGGTTCTTAACCTCCAAGGGTGGAAAGAAATCCAAGGATGAACACCTAACATACCTGAGTGACAAAATTTGTGAAGATTGATGGGGATTTCTTGGAACTTGAGCTTGAGCTTGATGGACTAGGGTTTATTTCTTGAGAGGATTTTGTGAATAATAAATGTATTTTGCCCTTTCGGGGGGTTTAATTTCGTGTTTTGGCTGAATTGGGTGAGGCAAAAAGGACCTAATTGATGTTGGAAAGTCAGACTATAATGAGAAAAATATTCCCAGTGACACGGCAAGAGACGTGCCGCGTCGATGGTGTTGACGCGATGGACGACACGTTGTGTTGATGGTGTCGACGCGATAGCTAATGCGATGCATTGTGATCGCACTGGCTTGCTGTTTTGTCCATTCAAACATGACCCAAACGATATCCAAAAATTTTGAAACTCACCCAAGATGACCTATTGATATCCCTGATCATGAATCAATTTAAAAATCTACCATCTAAGGTCGTATGGATTTAAAATAAGATCATCCAATTACAAAGGCTAAAAATAATTATAAGTCTTAATACTTAGCTGAATTTTTCTAAGTCTGGGGTCCCTAATTACAAGCTATATGGGACTGAATTAAACTTGAACTTTTATGGGGTCTTACATAAACTGTAGTTATTGTGATCTGAAAACATTAGTACATACGGATTCTAAGGAAATTATTGATGTATAAACTGATACTGGAACTGAAATTAGACTGAGTTTAACTGAACATGATACTAACTGAATAACAAGACTCATGGTTTATCTGAAACCATTTTGAACATACTGAAGCTAAGTAAATAGGTAAATTTTTGATATTAGTAACCCCAGGTCTCGATAGCAATAACAATAAGGACACATAAAAGGATTCAAAATCATGATAAGTAAGCATTATTCAAAACCCTCACTTAGGAAATTCATCATACACATGGGGATCATGAAATTGAACATGGGAATATCTTAAACATCGGAACATATTATGATTACATAACTAAAAGCATGAATTGGGGGATTTACATGAGATTCGCTTGAAATAGGACATGGGCGTTTCATCAAAACATGTAAAGATCATAACTTGAACATAAGAATGTCTTAAGCATGAGGGAACAATAGAGTTACTTGGTAACATTCATAACTTAGGGATTCATCTTGACATTAATTGAACATGATATGGAATTTCATCAAACATGTTGAAAATAATAATTTAAAACATGGGAATGTTGTTAAAATTTATGAATTTAGGGTCTATCATGGGATTTACTTGAATAAAGCATGAGAAAACTCAAATTCATGGTATGAGGAATTCAAAATTTTGCATGAAATCACACATGGGCTGAATTGAATTAAAAACACCATGAAAACATGAAATTCAATCTTTCCTTAAACATAAAAAATAACATAATCCATTCTTTAATTGAAACAAAAGGGTTTTGGACTCCATGGGTTAATGGGAACCCATGGATGAACTCCCACATATCTTAAAACTGTGAATCTTGAAGAAGAAACAAAATCTTAAAAGTTTTCTTGAATTGAGAAACTTGAAATCTTGATTGTTCTTGAAGAAGAGGATTGAATTTGATGTTCTTGAAGGGGATTGTTTAGGGTTTGTTCTTTGAGAGTAAAATAGGATAATGAGGGAAAATAATGACCTAATGGTTACTTAAAATCATATTTTTACGACCTGGATTGAGATGAAAAAAGACCCCATTGCCCCTCACTCCTTTAAACCAAAAATTCATAACCCGGATTGCGATTTGAAGGATCACCGCGACGCGGTGTAATCGCGGTGGCTTACTACCTCATATGAAAAATGCCATAACTTTTCACTTGGGTATCGAATTATGGTAAAATTGGTATCGTTGGAAAGATAATTCAATTATCTAAAATTTGGTGGGTGTTGAGATGAAAGATTCTATATACATAAAAATTTATACATTTTCAAAGATTACCCTTGTAGAATTAAATACGAAACTTTGGACGAATCAAAGGATCTTAGCTCAACTTGACTCCAAGTGATTTCTATGAACATTCTTCACCTAATAAGAACTTCACACACTAGGATAAATATCATGACACATGCATTCAAATTATGAATCAAGATCATGGCGAATACATCTTCACCGCGATGCGCCAAGGCTTCCACCACTATAGCCACCGTGATGCAGTGCAATTGCGGCGAGCTACTATTTTGGAAATATAAACGTTGTCCAAAACTCTTCCAAAAAATTTAAAACTTACTCGAGAGATGCTACTTACACCCCTGAATATGAATTAACTCAAAAACTTACGTCTCGGGGTTAGGAAGGTCTTTTTAAAAATCATCAAAGTTAAGAGGACAAAACTTAAGCTAAGTTTTCAACACAACTAAATTTTCTACATTTTAGCCTCTTATGCAATCACTAGGAGCTGAACTGAACTAAGAAAATTATGGGGAATTATAGTAGCTCTGATAAAGTATGACATGTTAGACTTTAATGTGATTCTGTGGATGGATTAGTTGCATTCGTGCTATGTGTCTCTTAATTGTCTGAACCAAAGGGTCAGTTTCCATCTCCCTAATGATCCGATGATTGAATAGGAAGGTAGATCCATAGTACTATCATGACCTGAGGCTACCCCATAGTTGCAGCAATGATGCTTATGGTCATAAGTGACCACAAGCTAACCCATGAGCTGATATCTTCTATGAGCACTGAATAAAAGAGTAATTAAAAAACAGTTGTGGAAGATAACCTGATAAGATACTGTAATTGGAAATACTAAAATATGTAATATTGACATGTCTAAAAATACTGATAAAATTAAAAGAACTGACTGATTGTCTGAAAGCCTCTAAACATTATGAGGAGTTGATGGGATAAACCCCCAACTAACTCTAACTAACTGTACATAAAGAATTACTGAAATAATAATAAAAATGTATCCTATCCACGATCGATGAGGACTCACCACTACTAATGCTGGATAACATTGAGCTATCTAAGGATGGTCGAGAAACTGAGCATCCGAACCAATGTTATAAGACAACGTAGCGCAAAGAAAAAGTATGCAGTCAGTACTATGAATATACTGGTATGTGAGAGAAGGATTATATAAAATGCATGAGATAATTGAGCATGAATTCTTGAACATATAATATCTGAGCATATAATATCTAAGAATGAAAGACCAAGAATAAATATGTTACTGAGATAATCTTAAATCTGAAAGACTGAAATCAGTATAACTGAATAACTGACAATCTGTACACTTGGTGAAGAAAACTTAAGCAGAGATGCAAAGAGATACTGATTGAAACTGTGGGAGGTATTATGTAACCGACATGCCTCAATATTAGCTAATCGGGGTCCAAATGTAACCTCAGTTGCAAGGGTATTAGTACCGTACCATGAGTACTAACACAGGCTGTGCGGATCCATTAATCTGTTGTCCCAAAGGATCAGGGTGTAAAGCCTAAACTGATGGGTGACCCTTGAGAGGAAGTCAAGCCTAATCTGATGGGAGACCCCTCATATCCTATGCTGGATATGTAGTTCTGGAACTCAGGAACTGATACTAACATCGCTACCTAAACTGATGGGGCAACCGCCATCCCTACATTCGCTTGGTGCTAAATTCTACTCCCATCTAAACTGACACTGGTACTGACTTAAGTTCAATTGAAAATAACAATTGATAGTTCTCAACATAATTATAAAAATTGAGTAAAATGATAGGATTCATGGTGTAACTGACTTATTACTTGAAAATCTAAAATCATGTAAACACATAGGTATCAGGTGTTCATAACCCGACAGCACTGAATGACCATGAAATATGATATCGAGCTTAAAACCATAGTATGGAATCATGGTTCAAAGACTCAAGACATAAACATTTCACCCAAGAAGTGCGAAGCAAGAATTTGAACATGGAGATGGGTTAGAAATGAGAAAACAACATGATTACCTGGCTAAATTCATAACTTGGGGATTTGACATGAAAACAATGAAACATTGCATGAAATCTTGCAACTCAAAACTTGAAATAGCTTAATTCACTTGTAAACACTTGTAAATATGACTTTTAATTGATTTGGTAAGGGATTCATGGATTAATTACATGAAGTAGAATAAGATTAATACTCTCAAGTTAAAAATAGGGGTTTTAGGCTAAATGGGTGAAAGGGACCCATTGATGAATATCCACATACCTCAATAGATAGATTCTTGAAGATTTCTTGAGGATTTCTTTAACTTGGAAGCTTGAACTCTTTATTTCTTGAGAAAGGAGCTTGGATTTTGTTCTTGGGAAAGGAGGAGGGTTTTTTGAGAGAGATTTTGAGAGAAAGTGGAAAATAATACCCATATGGAGGTCCCAATTGTGTTAAGGATGAATTGGTTTAAGGGAAAATGACACAAATTCCCCTTGGGCTCTTAAATCATGAAGTTGTACGGGAATGACCAATGCACAACATCTCTTTCTCTAAGGGAGTATATAACGCACTACGTCTCTTTCTCTTTCTAAAAAAGGAAGCAACATGCCGCATCACTTACTCCGAGGGAGAAAGCAACGCGTTGCGGACCTTGGCACCATGGTAGAGATCAATGCACATGGGCTTATCTCATTGGCTCACTATTTTAACCATCCAAACACGTCTCTAACCTCGTCCAAATCTCTCTCGAGACATACTACTAACCTCTCTAAACATATATAAACTAAAAAACCAATGTCTAGTAGCCGAGAAGGCCAAAATAAAAATTTGTGAAGTGTAGGGGTCTTGAAAATGATTAAGTCCTTAATACTCAGTGAAAATTTCAAGTCCTGGACCCCTTAAGCATGCAACTATAACTGAATCGAGCTTAGAATCTTATGGGGTATTACAATAACTCCTCCTTGGGAATATTTGTCCTCTAATGAGGCTGATTAAATTGAGAACACTAAGGATACTGAGATCATATGCTGAATATGTATGACTTGGAACATGATTACATAACTAGGCCTGTAGTATGATACATGAACTGAACTGATTTTGTGAAAGCATGCAATGACATGATAATGGTTACATAGCTGAAATTGAGAACAAAAAAGAGTCAATCTAAGAAAAAATCAATACCTCAAGCTGAATCTGAGTCTGGACAAAAGATGAGGGTACTTGTCTCGCATATCTACTGTTGCTTCTCAAGTAGCTCTCTCAACAGACTAATTCTTCCATAGAACTTTAACCAAGGGAATTTCTTTATTATTTAGACTATGCATCTGACAATCAAGGATCTTAACTGAAACTTCTTTGTAGGAAAGGCTATCCTAAACATACATACTTTCTAAGGGAACAAAAAAAATTGAATCACCAGTATATTTCTTTAACAAAAAACATGGAACACTTAATACTGCTGCCAAATCTGTAGGTAACTCAAGATCATAAGCTATCTTCCCAAAATGGTTCAAGATTCTATAAGGGCCAACGTATCAGGGAGTGAGCTTCCCCTTCTTGCAAAATATCTTCATTTTTTTCATAGGCAAAATTTTTAGATAAACTAAGCCATCGACCTCAAACTCAAGATCCTTTCTCCTAACATCGACATAATATTTTTGATGACTTTGGTTTATCTTTTGCCTCTTCTGAATCAACTAAACTTTCTCCATTGCATCAAACACTGAATCTGGTCCTATCAAAGTAGCCTCGCCTGCTTCAAGCCATCCAATAGAAGATATACATCTCCTTCTATAGAGAGCCTTAAATAGAGCCATCTGAATACTGGAATGATAAATGTTGTTGTAGGCAAAATCAATCAGAGGTAAGTGTTCATTCCAACTACCTTTAAGGTCAATAACACAGTCCCTTAACATGTCCTCTATAGTCTGAATGGTCCTCTCTGCTTGACCATCTATCTGAGGATAAAAAGTTGTACTGAGATAAACTTGGGTACCAAGACCCTTCAATAAAGCCTTCCAAAAGTGATAGGTAAACTGCATACCTCTATTTGAAATGATGGACAATGAAATCCTGTGCAACTTAACCAACTCTCTAATATAGCGTCTAGCAAAATCCTCAGCTGAATACAAGGTATGAACTAGCAAGAAATAAGCTGATTTAGTCATTCTATCTACAATGACCCAAATAGAATCATATTGATGACGCTTACGAGACAACCCTATCACAAAATCCATGTTCACCACTTCCCACTTCACAGTGGGGATGCTAAACTCCTGTAATGTACCACTAGCCCTTTGGTTCTCAGCTTTGACCTATTGAGCATTTGAAACTTAGCCACAAACTCTGTAATGTCCTTTTTCATACTATTCCACCTATAGATTTCCTTCCCCATGCACTTCTAATAAAATTCACTATCTCAAACTATCAACACCCAGTACACATAACCTATCCTGACAATGCAGTACACCATCTGTAACAACCTAAGTCTTTACCCCAAACTTCACACGGTGCTCATAATATCGAAGGATCACAAGATAACCCATGAGTAGTACCTACTGCAATCACTAAATAGTAACACTATAATAATGCAAAAATTAGGCTAAATCTGCCATAAGGTTCATAGATGAAAAATAAAGACTAAATACTGATAGTTTAAATACTAAAAATTGAATATCTGTCTGAAATAATCTAGTATAAAAGCCTCTAACTATCTGACTACGAAGTTTATGGGACAAGTCCCTAACTAACTCCGACAACTGAATATACTGAATACTGAAATACTAAAATGATAACTCCGTCCTTAAACTATGAGGACTCACCACTAAATCTGCTACTGATAATTTGGGCTGCTAAGTATGGTCAGAGTTTGTGCGTCTGAACCTATGATAGAAGACATCATAGCGTAAAAGAAAGGTATGCGTCAGTACTTTGAATATATTGGTATACTAGGTGAAGTAAGGCTGAATGCATGGGTTTATATGCATGAACAATAACTGACTGAATAATATAAATATAACTAAATGAGGGTACATGTATAGCTGAAACTATTGTAAATATTGATTATGCAATACTATACAGATAACTACGCATACTATAATTGAGATCATATTAACACTCGATACTGAGTGTTGATAATTGAATGACTGATGTCTGGGTTTATTGATAACTATATTACTATTAATTGGGTGACTGTTTCTAATAGTCCTGATTCTAAAGAACTGAACTGAGTTCTATGCTAAGCTGGGTGACTGTGTCTAACAGTCCCGATTTCTATAGAACTAAACTATGTTCTATACCGAGTCTGAATCTAAAACTGAAACTGTAGAAGTGTTCATCTAACCTACATAGTATGATTATAAACTGAGTTGGGGTCCAACCTGTGACCCCAGTTGGAAGGGTGTTAACACCTTGCCAAGGAATACTAATAATTGTTGTGAGTTAACTCCATTTGGCAGGAAGACATATCGTCAACCCTCACTGGTAGGAAAACTCATATAAGATTTATTAAAACTTATCTTTTAGGAAGATATCTCAACCTACGCTGGCTACATAGTTTTGTAACACAGGGATTGCTTCTTAGGATCAAACCCTTTACTGACAAGAATGCCCCCATCCCTGGGTTGGCTCGGTGTTGATTCCTACTCCTAATTGAATAGACACTGAACTGATTTCTAGATTGTTCTAGTCTTGAATGAACAGTTACTGATTATTCTAACTGATTGAACTGGACTGAGTTCATTGAGTTCTATTAACTGATTAAATATACTAAGTTCTGTAACTGACTGAGTACACTGAGTTTTGTAATTGACTAAGTACTACCATACGTAACATCATTGAGACTATTCTGATACTACTATAAATCTAGGTAAATGGCTTGATTGTTGGGTATTAGATACCCCCAGGACTCTATAGCATAGATAGTAAGAACATAGCATAATCTTGAAAGCATGATAACTAGTCACTTTATTACAATTCATTCTTTGATACATTTTATAAAGCACTTGCATGGTATAAACATTATACATGCTAATAGGATATGATTGCACTACTCAACTCACATGAATATTTTATCAAACACTTGGGGGGCATAGTTTATGCACATAATACTACTAGTCAACATGTAAACATCATGATCACAATCCCAACTCACAAATTCAAAGGGATTTTAACATAAGTTCACATAACCTTACACATATGTTAATTTCTTCACATGAATCTTGTAATAAATTATAGATTAAAACCCAAATAAAATCATAATCATGATTACAATAAAATTCAATATGAAATTCATAAAAGCAATCAATTTGTAGTGAAGAGGTTCTTGAACTTTAAGGGGTGGAAGAAAACCCTTGGATGAACACCTGACATACCTTGATTGTTAATTCTCTAAAATTTGTAGTGAATTTCTTGGGACTTGAATCTTGAATTTGATGGGTTAGGGTTTGTTATTGGGAGGATTTGTGATAATGAGTGAATTTTACCTTTAGAAAGGCTTAATCTCGTGTTTTGGGGCTGATATAAGGTGCAAAATAACCCGATTATCCCCTTTAGATGTGGATTTTAATTACTAAAAAATGTGCCCAGTGCTATGTAGACTGATGCACCACGTCGATGGGGTCGATGCAATGACCGACGCGATACATCAAAATTATGTCGGCTCACTGGAATTTGCACTAGGAGCTAGAGAAAAACATCTATGACATGATAGGCAATGTGACACGTTGAGATCGCGTCGATCCACTATTTTGGACTCCCAAACGTGCCTCAAACGATGTTCAAAAAATCTAAAACTCATTTGAGAATACCTACTGATGTTCTTGATCATGAATCAACCTAAAAAAGAAAATATATTTTAAGGTCGTAAGGATAGGAAAATAGGATCGCCAAATTATGAAGGCTAAAATAATTCTATGTATAAACACTTAGCTGAAATTTCTAAGTCTGGGATCTCTTTTCATACTTTAAAGGATTGATTTAAGCTTAGGATTTTGTGGTGTCTTACAATATCTCCCCCTTGGGAACATTCGTCCTCAAATAATACTGACTAAGCTAAGAATACTAATAGAATGAGTTTACATACTGACCATGCACAACTAAAGCATGATTTCATGACTGAAACCACTGATATACTGAGTTATCATACTGAGCATACATAACTGAAGCATGACTGAATTCCAAAGGCATGAAACATGATTGAGCTATTTCATAAAGGTATGCATGATATGAGAATGCTATGCAACTGAACCGATACAGAGTTTGTGAAGGTAATCTGAGCATGTAACTGAGTAAATTTAAGGAAAACTATTCCCTTGAGCTAAGTCTGAGTTTGCTGAGAATAGGTAAGGATACTTGGTCCGCATGTCTACTTTTTCTTCCCAAGTAGCTCCTTCAACAAACTGATTTTTCCAAAGAACTTTGACTAGAGGAATTTTTTTGTTCCTTAGTTTGTGAACTTGATAATCAAGAATTTTGACTGGGATTTCCTCATAAGAGAGGTCGTTCTATACATCAATGCCCTCTATTGAGACTACAACTATTGGGTTATCTATGCACTTCATTAGCAAGGAGACATGAAACACTAGGTGCACTGAAGTCTGAAGGCAACTTAAGCTCATAAGCTACCTTTCCAAAATGGCTGAGAATTCGGTAAGGACCGATATATCGGGGACTGAGTTTCCACTTCTTGCCAAACTTTTTCACTCCTTCCATAGAAGGGATTTTCAAAGACACATAATCACCAATCTCAAACACGTGATCCTTTCTTCGCACATCTGCTTATGATTTCTGTCGGCTCTGAGCTGTCTTAAGCCTTTCCCCAATCAACTAAAATTTTTATAAGGTATCAAATACTAAGTCAGAACCTACTACTGCGGCCTCACCCACTTCAAACCAACCAATGGGAGATGTACATCTCCTCCATAGAGCACCTCAAATGAAGCCATTTGAATTTTGAAATGATAACTGTTATTATGTGGGAACTCAATCAATGAAAAGTGGTCATACCAACTACCCTTAAAGTCAATGGCACACACTCTTAACATATCTTCTAAAGTATGAATGTTCCTTTCTGCTTAACCATCTGTCTGAAGGTGAAAGGTTTCCTTGAGATGGACTTGGGTACCAAGACCCTTTTGGAAGGATTTCTCAAAATAAGAGGTAAATGGCATACCTCTATCTGAGATGATGGTTAAAAAAACTCCATGAAATCTAACCAACTCTCTAACACAGAGGTTGGAATAATCCTTGGCTGTATAAGAGGTATGAACTAGTAAGAAAGGAGCTGACTAGGTTATCTATCCATAATAACCCAAATCGAATCATGCTGATGACAAGTACGAGGCAAATCCATCATAAAATCCATGTTTACCTCCTCCCACTAGGAATACTGAACTCCTGTATAGCTTCACTAGGCTTATGATGCTCGATCTTAACCTGCTGACATATCAGGTACTTAGCTATAAACTCTGCAATGTCTCTCTCTATCCTACTCCACCAATAGACTTTCCACAAGTCACAGTACATCTTGGTGGCCCCTGGGTGAATCAAGTAGCATGCACCATACGCTTCTACACGAATCCGCTGTCTCACGCCATCTATACATGGCATACTTAGTATACCTTAATAGTGTAACACACCATTTCCCCCTTGGGAGAAAACCTATACTTTCTGCTCTCTAACTGACTCTTTCAGCTTAACTAAATTGGGATCTCTATCCTACTTTTCTTTTACCTTGAAAACGAAAAAATATTCCAAACTATTCTGCACCCGTATGCTACCCTCTTCTGAATTGACTAACCGGACACCTAATTGGGCAAACTGATAAACTTCTTGAACTAACTTCTTCTTACCATCCCCCACATGGGGAAAACTACCCATAGACATCCTAGTGAGAGCATCAGCCACTATATTGGCTTTGCTCAGATGATACAAAACACTCATGTAATAGTCTTTCAAACCTTCTCTTAGGAAGATTCAGTTTTTTCTGAGAAAATACATACTTTAGGCTTTTATGGTCTGTGAACACATCAATATGCACCCCATACAAATAGTGCCTCCAAATCTTTAAGGCAAATACAATAGCTGCTAACTCAAGATCATGAGTAGGGTAATTCTTTTCATGGGGCTTAAGATGTATAAAGGCATAGGCTATGACCTTACCTCTCTGTAGCAAAACACACCCCAAACCAACTATAAAATCATCACAATATACCACAAACCCATCTGATTCATCTAGTAAAGTCAAAACTAGGGCTATAGTGAGTTGAGTCTTTAGCTTCTAAAAACTCTTCTCACAAGAATCTAACCACAAAAACTTGACTTTCTTCTAAGTCAATCTGGACATAGGGGATGCAATAGACGAAAACCCTTCTACAAACCATCGGTAATAGCAAGCTAAATCTAAAAAACTCCTGATATCTAATGGAGAGATGGGTCTAGGCCAGTTTATCACTTCTTCAGTCTTTTGAGGGTCAACTATAATGACATCATTGAAAATGTATGACCAAGGAAAGCTACTGACCTTAGTCAAAATTTGAACTTACTAAATTTGGTGAACAACTGATGGGTTTTGAGAGTTTATAATACTATTTTAAGATGGTCTGTATGATTATGTTCACTGTAGGAGTAGACAAGAATGTCATCAATGAAAACTATGATGAATATGCCCAAGTACTATTTGAACACACAGTTCATCAAGTCCATGAAAGCTACTGGGGCAATGGTAAGACCAAATGACATGACTAGGAATTCAAAGTGACCATACTAAGTTTTGAAAGATATTTTTGGAATGTCACATTCTTTGACTCTGAGCTGATGATTGACTGATCTGAGGTCTATTTTAGAAAAGTAACTGACACCCTGAAGTTGGTAAAACAAGTCATCGATTCTAGGACGTGGATGCTTGTTCTTGATTGTTACTCAGTTCAACTAACAGCAGTCAATATATATTCTGAGAGAACCATTCTTTTTATGCATTAATAGAACTGGTGCTCCCCAAGGGGATATGCTGGGTCTGATGAATCCCTAATCTAGGAGATCGTTAAACTGTTCTTTTAACTTCGTGAGTTCTGCTGGAGCTATGTTGTATGGTGGAATAGAGATAGGCTGAGTATCTATAAGAAGGTCTATTTTAAAGTCAATTTCCCGCTAGGGAGGGACTCTAGGAAGATCTTCAGAAAACACATTTGGGAATTCACATGCTACTGGAACTCACTCAATATTAGGGGTCACTAAACTAGAGTCTTTAACTCAAACAAGATAATAAACACACCTCTTAGGTATCATTTTCCTCGTCCTAAAGTAGAAAATAAGCTGACCCCTAAGTGTTGAAGTATTACCCCTCCACTCAAGGATAGGTTCATTCAGAAACTAAAAATAGACAAATCTATTCCTATAGTCAACTGAGGCATAGCATGAATAAAGCCAATCCATGTCGAGAATGGCATCAAAATATGTCATATCTAATTCTATTAAGTCTGCTGAAGCGACTTTCTAAGATACCATAACTGGACAGTTCCTATATACCCGTTGGGCTATGATCAATTTACCAACTAGGGTAGAGACTGGGAAGGGCTTTGCTAGGATTTCAAGACTGGCTCCAAAGTCAACAGCTATCTAGGGAGTTACATAAGACAAAGAAGCTCCTGGATCTAGCAAGGCATAAACGTGTAAATGATAAACTTGTAACATACCAGTGATCATATCAGGAGAACATTTCTGATCCTTTCAAGAATGGAGTGCATAAAGTCTATTTGGGCGGTGCCCACTAGTGGCACAGAAAGCGGCGCCCTGCTGATTCAGGCGACCGGATTAAGCCGAGGGATGATTATATTAACCCTAAGAACCTAATTGAGGATAATTTCTGATTCTATGGCCTGGATTTCCACATCCAAAACATACATCACTGCTATCTTTGTAGACACCCTGATGGTTTCTGCCATACTTCTAGCAAAAAGGATTTGTTCGGGCACTGCAAGCACTGCCCTGAGGTTTAGGGCCTGGTGCTCTATCTTTATTGCCATATCTGAATTTTGGCACTGGAGCATTGCCTGAAGATGAACATGAAACTAAGGATTTTGGGTGAAACTGAGAAAGCTTTCCACCCACTGACCTAGGCTGAGCAAAGTTGAAGCTACCTATTCTATCTCTCTTATTCTCCCTCTCTTTCTCCTTATTCTTAGCCTCTTCTATATGCTGAGAATTGACCATGAGCTTGGATATGTCTATCTCCTTAATCAGAATTATGGTTGCACACTCCTTGACCACACTGCTAGATACACCCAACACAAACTTACTTATCTTAGATCCACTATCTGCAACCATACCATATACGGGTCATATCTGGCTAACTGAGTAAACTTGAGAGAATACTCTTTCACTATCATGTTGCCCTATTTCAGTTTAATAAAGTCCAAAACTTTAGCTTCCCTCAACTCCAGTGGGAAGAACCTATCAAGGAAAGTAGTAGCAAACTCTTCCCTTTCTACGGGCCCTGCATTTGCGTCCCTATTTCCCTTCCATTACTTAAACCATGTATGAGCCATATCCTGCAATTGATATGCATTTAACTCAACACTCTTACTAGAATTCACCCCTATGATATCTATGAATTTTTGCACCATATCAAGGAATTCCTGCGGGTCTTCCTCAGGCTTAGACCCTGTAAATAATGGAGGATTCATTTAGGTGAAGTCCTAAATTCTAGCTGCAGTAGTATTGGCCACTGGGTTAGCCTGAATAGCAACTAGGCATTTATTCTGAGCTACTACAGAATGAGACAAAGTGGTGAAAGTTGCTCTGAATTCTGTGTAGGAAACATGCTCATCCAAGGGATTTGGCTGGACAGGTGGAGGTTCTAGCTGGTTTCCCATTCTTCTTCCGTTAGTATTTTTGGGAGGCATATTCTGTAAATGAAATGAAAACTTGAATTAGACAGAGATTTTAACTTGAGATCATGCTCACTTGCATGATATAAATACCAAAAGAAGGGAAACTTTTCCTAAAATGCCTCATAGCCTCTTGTTCATAAGTGTGGGCCGCTACACACCCATGTACAAGACTACTAGACGCGGATTTTAGACTTTCTAGGAATCTGTTGAACCTTAAGCTCTAATATGAAATTTGTAATGCCCTGAGTCTGCACCCCAAACATCACATGGTACTCATAATCCTGAAGGACCACAAGCTAACCCATAACTGGTACCTTCTGCAATCATTAAATAGTAATACTGTAATAATGCAGAAATTAGGCCGAATCTGCCATAATGTTCATAACTGAAAAACAAATACTAAATACTGATAGTTTAAATACTAAAAATTGAACATTTTTCTGAAATAATCTAGTCTGAAAGCCTTTAATCTTCTGACTATAGAGTTGATGGGTCAAGTCCCCAACTAACTCCGACTACTGAATATACTAGATACTGAAATACTGAAATAATAACTCTATCCTTGAACCATGTGTACTCACCACTAAATCTATTGCAGATAATCTGGGATGCTATGTGCGGTCAGAAGCCCATGTATCTGAACCTATGATATAAGACATCATAGCATAAAAGAAAGGTATGTGTCAGTACTTTGAATGTATTGGTATGCTAGGTGAGGTAATTTTAAATGCATGGGTTTATATGCATGAACAATAATTGGCTGAATAATATAAATATAACTGAATGAGGGTACATGTATATCTGAAACTACTATAAGTACTGATTATGCAATACTATGCATATAACTATGTATACTATAACTGAGATCATATTAACAGTGGATACTAAGTTCTAATGACTGAATGACTGATGTCTAGGTTTATTGATAACTGTATTACTATTAACTGGGTGATTATTTTTGGCAGTCCTAATTTTGTAGAACTGAATTGAGTTCTATACCGAGTCTAAATCTAAAACTGAAATTGTGGGAGTGTTCATCTAACTGACATACCCCGATTATAAACTAAGTTGGATTTAAACCTGTGACCCAGTTGGAAAGGTGTTAGCACTTTGCCAAGGGATACTAACGATGGCTGTGAGTTAACACTATCAGGTAGGAAGACATATCGTTAGCCTTCACTAGTAGGAAAAATTTTATGAGATGTATCAACCCTTATTTGGCAGGAAGATATCTCAACCTACACTAGCTACATAGTTCTATAACGCAGGGATTGCTGCTAAGGTCAAACCCTATACTAACAAGAATGCCCCCATCCTTAGGTTTGCTTGGTGCTGATTCCTACTCCCAACTTAATAGAAACTGAACTGATTTCTAGACTGTTCTAGGCTGGATTGAACTATTACTGATTGTGCTAACTGACTGAACTGGACTTATTTCACTGAGTTCTATTAAATGACTCGATACACTGAGTTTCATAACAGACTGAGTACACTGAGTTTTGTAACTAACTGAGTACTACTGTATGTGACATCTCTGAGACTATTCTGACACTACTGTAAATCTAGGTAAATAGCTAGATTGTCGGTTATTAGATACCCTCAGGACTCGATAGCTAGATAGTAAAAACATTGCACAATCTTGAAAGCATGATAACTAGTCAGTTTATCACAATTCATTCTTTGAGGTATTTTATCAAGCACTTTCTTGGTATGAACTTGTATACATGCTAACATGATATGATTGCACTACTCAACTCACATGAACATTTTATCAAACACTTGGGGCCATAGTTTATGCACTTAATACTAGTCAACATACAAGCATCATGATCACAATCCCAACTCACAAATTCAATGGGATTTTAAAATAAGTTCACACAACCCTACACATATGTTAATTACTATACATGAATCTTGTAATAAATTATGGATTAAAACCAAAATAACATCATAATCATGATTACAATCAAATTCAACATGAAATTCATGAAAGTAATTAATTTGTAGTTTTAAAAGAGGTTCTCGAACTTCAAGGGTGGAAGGAGACCCTTGGATGAACACCTGACATACCTTGATTGTTAATTATCTAAAAGTTGTGGTGAATTTCTCGGGACTTAAATCATGAATTTGATGGATTAGGGTTTGCTCTTGAGAGGATTTGTGAATAATACATGAATTTTGTCTTTAGAAAGGCTTAATCTTATGTTATGGAAATAATATAAGGTGGGAAAATGACCCAATTACCTTCCTCTAGACGCTACTTTTAATTGCTAAAAAATGTGCCCAACGATGCACAGACCAACGCACTATATCAATGGGGTCAACGCGATGGCTGACGCGATGCTTAGAGATCGCGTCGGCTCATTGAAATTTTCATCGGGAGCTAGGGAAAAATATCTATCAATTTGTTGAGATCACGTCGATCTAGTATTTTGGACTCCCAAACGTGCCACAAACGATGTTCAAAAAATCCAAAACCCGTCCGAGAACACCTACTGACATTCCCGATCATAAATCAACATAAAAATCAATATTTTAAGGTCGTAAGGATCATAAAATAGGATTGCCAACTTATGAAGGCTAAAATAATTCTAAGTATAAACACTTAGCTAAAATTTCTAAGTTTGGGATCTCTTTTCATGCTTTAAAGAACTGAGTTAAGCTTAGGATTTTGCGGGGTCTTACACCATCTCCCCCTTAGGAGAAAACCTCTACTTTATGATATGTAATTGCCTCCTTCAACCTAACTAAATTGGGATCCCTATTTTGTTTTTATTTCACTTCGACAACCAAAGAATATTTCAAACTATTTTGAACCCATATACTACCTTCAATTGAAACCAACCGAACACCTAATCTAGAAAGCTGATGAACCTTATCGACTAACTTTTTCTTATATCCCTCAACATAAGCAACACTACCCATCAATAATCTATTAAGGGAATTTTCCACTAACTGACCTTGCCCGAATGATATAAAAAACTCATATCATATTCTTTTAACAACTCAAACCATTTTCTCTGGCGAAGATTTAGGTCTTTATGCACGAACATGTACTATAAACTCTTGTGATCCATGAACGCATCAATATGAACCCCATTAATATTATTCCTCCAAGTCTTTAAGGCAAATACAACAACTGCCAACTCAAGATCATGGGTAGGATAATTCCTTTCATGGGGTTTAAGTTGTCTAGAGGCGTAGGCTATGACCTTATCTCTCTGGATCAACACACAACCAAGACCAACTCTGGAAGCATCATATTAAACTATAAATCCATTCAAACCCTCTGTCAAGGTCAATACTAGGGTGGAGGTAAGTCGAGTCTTCAACTCCTAAAAACTCTTCTTGCAAGAATTTGTTCATTAAAATTTGATCTTCTTCAGAGTCAATCGGGACATGGGGGAGGCAATAGACGAAAGACCTTCAACAAACTGCCTGTAATAGCCAGACAAACCCAATAAACTTTTGATATCTGATAGAGATATGGGTCTAGGCCAGTTTCTTATTGCTTCGGTTTTTTAAGGGTCAACTCTGATGCCATCACCGGAAACTATATGGCCAAGGAAAGTTAATGATATTAGGTGAAATTCGCACTTACTGAACTTAGTGAATAAATAATGATCTTAAGGGTCTGCAACACAACTCTCTGATAATTTGCCTGATCAATCTCATTACAAGAATAGACAAGGATATCATCAATGAATACTATACGAACATGTCCATGTACTACTTGAAAACTCTATTAATCAAGTCCATGAAAACTTTAGGGGTATTTGTTAGTCCAAAGGACATAACTAGGAATTCGAAGTGACCATACAAAGTTCTGAAGGTTGTCTTCAGGATGTCACAATCTCTGACTCTAAGCTAATGATAGTTGGATTTGAGGTCTATCTTGAAGAAATAACTGGCACCCTGAAGTTTATTGAACAAGTCATCAATTCTGGTGAATGGATACCTATTCTTGATGGTGACTTTGTCAAACTAACAGTACTCGATGCATATTCTAAGAGAACTATCTTTCTTACAAATGAACAAGACTGGAGCACCCTATGAAGAAATGATAGGCATAATGAAACCTTTATCTAATAGATCTTTGAATTGTTCCTTTAATTTCTTAAGCTTAGTTGGATCCATTCTATAAGGTGGGATAGGGATGGGTTGGGTTTTTGGAAAGTATATATTTGAAAGTCAATTTCCCTCTTGGGATAAACTCTGGGAAGATCTTTAGGGAGCACATCTGAAAATTCATATTCTACTAGAACTGACTTAAGACTTAGAGTCTCTGAATTTGAGTTGTTGACTCAAAAAATATGGTAAATACACCCTTTAGATATCATTTTTCTTGCTCTAAGATAGGAAACAAACTGATATTTAGGTACTAAAGTGCTACCCCTCTATTCAATTATAGGTTCATTAGGAAACCAAAACTGAATGACTCTGTTTCTACAAACAACAGAGGCCTTGCATGAGTGGAGCCAATCCATGCCAAGAATGTCATTGAAATCAGTCATGTCTAACTTCACAAGATCAACTGAAGTAATTTTTTGAGATACTGTGACCAGGTAATTTTTTTATACCCACCTAGCTATAATAGATTTATCCTCTATGGTAGACACTGGGAAAGGTTCCGCTAATATTTTGGGACTGATACCAAAGTTGATAGCTATATAAGGAGTCACAAAACAAAGTAAAGCTTTGGGCTATAATAAAATATAAACATAAAGATGAAAGACTTATAACATACCCATAACCACATAAGGAGAACTTTCCTGATCATGACGCGTTTAGAGAGCATACAATATATTTTGGTGCTGTACACTGGTGGTACTAGACATGGAACCCTGTTGAGCCAAGCGACCTATCGATGCTACTGAAGAATTGGTCTAGCTTTGATGGCGATCACTTCTGCCCCTCTGAGAAACCACCGAACACTCCCAGATCTTGTGGCTTGGATTTCCATATTGGAAACATACATAACTACCTACTCTTTACTCATCCTGATGGTTCCTACCATATTTTTTATAGAGCGGATTTGTACGACCACTGTTTACACTATCTAGGGACTTAGAGCATGGCGCTTTATACTGATGTCTTTCCTAAACTTAGGAACTGGAACACTAGTTAAAGATGGAGCTAGGGATAAAAATTTTTGATGAAATTGAGAATGATTACCGCCTTCTGACCTTGGCTGAGAAAAGTTAAAACTACCTGTTCTAGCCTTCTTATTCTCTTTCTCTTTCTCCTTAAGCTTCTCTTTCTTAATTTGCTGAGAATGAACCATAAGTCTAGATAGTTTTATATCCTTAATCAACATGGCGGTCCTACACTCTTTGATCACACTATCAAATACACCAGACATAAACTTACTAATTCTAGACCTATTATTCGTATCATAGTAGGAGCATACCTCACCAACTAAGTAAACTTGAGAGAGTACTCCTTCATGCTTATATTACACAGCTTTAAATTTATAAGATCCTGAACTATATATTCCCTCAACTTTATGGGAAAAAACCTATCTAAGAAAGCTGTGGAAAACTTATCCCACTCTACAGGCCTTGCATCAATACCTCGGTCCTTCTTTCACTGCTTAAACAAGGTGTGAGCTATATCTTACAATTGATATGCATCTAAATCTGTACTCTCACTTGAAGTGACGCCTATGATATATGCTATCATTTGCACCATATCCAAAAACTCTTGTGGACCCTCCTTAAACTTGGATCCTAAAAAAAGGGGGGGGGGATTTATTTGAGTGAAATCCTAGATCCTAATTGTAGCTATATTTTCTAATGGATTGGCTGGGTTAATAATCTTTTCGTTGTTCTGAGCAACTATAAAATGAGCTAGGGTCATAAAAGTGGCCTTGAATTCAACGTAAGAGATATACTCATTCAGGGGATCTTCCTGAATAGGTAGTGGTGTAGGCTGATCCCTGCTCCTTCTTTCATTATTTCTTTTTGGAGGCATTGTTTGTAAATAGAATGAGAAATGGTTTAGAAAAAGGAATTTAATAGAGATAATGCTCTTATATATGACCTGAATACTGAAAGAAGGGAAACTTTGCTAAAATATCTCGTAGCCTCTTATCCATAAGTATGGAGTGCTTCACACTCATACACAAATACTCTACTCAATAAAACTTTCAGGCTCCCAAGGATACTTTAAAACCTTAGGCTTTGGTACCAAGTTTTTTCACAAGCCAATGCTACCCCCTAGTTGTGACAACGATGCTTACAGTCATAAGTGAGCACAAGTTAACCCATGAGTTGGTACCTGCTGTGAGCACTGGATAAAAGAGTAATTAAATAATATTTATGGAATATAATTTGATAAGATACTGTAAATTGTAAATACTAAAATACATACTACTGACATGTCTAAAACAATAGATAAAATTGATTGATTATCTGAAAGCCTTTAAACATCATGAGGAGTTAATGGGACAAACCCTCAACTAACTCCAACTGATTGAACATAAGGAATTACTGAAATAACTATAAAATCATATCGTATCCTTGATGGATGAGGATTCACCACTACTGCTGCTGGATAAAGCTGAGCTATCTAAGGACACTCGAGAAATTGAGAATCCAAACCTATGTTATAAGACAACATGGCTCAAAGGAAAAGTATGCAGTCAGTACTTTGAATGTACTAGTATGTAAGATAAGGACTGACTAAAATACATGAGATAACTATGCATGAATGCATAAACATATAATATCTAAGAATATAATATCTGAGAATGAAACACCAAGCATAAATATGTCATTGAGATAATCTGAACTTCGAAAGGCTAAAACCTGTATAACTAAATAACTGATAATCTGTACACTTGGTCAAGCAAACCTGAGCTGAGATATACAGAAGTACTGACTGAAACCGTTGGAGGTATCATGTAACTGACATACCTCAATATTAGCTAATCGGGGTCTAACCAGTCACCCCAATTGAAAGGGTGTTAGTACCGTACCATGGGTACTAATATTTGCTATGTGGATCCACTAATCTATTGTCCTAATGGACCAGAGTGTTTAGCCTAAATTGACGGGTGACCGCTGAGAGGTTGTCAAGCATAAATTGATGGGTGACTCTTCATATCCTACGCTGGCTATGTAGTTTTGGAACTCAGGGACTACAGCTAATGTCACTGTCTATATGATGGGGGAGCCTCCATCCCTGCATTCGCTTGGTGCTAAATCCTACTCGTAATTAAATTGACACTGGTATTGACTTAAGTTCAATAGAACATAACAACTGATAGTGCTCAACATGATCATAACAATTGAGTAAAATGATAGAGTCATGGTGTAATTGACTTATTACTTGAAAATTTGAATTCGTGTAAACACATAGGTATCGGGTGTTCATAACCCACCAGAATGAATAATCAAAAAATATGATATCAAGATTAAAATTGTAGTATGGAATCATGGTTCAAATACTCAAGGCATAAACATTTCACTCAATAAGTAAGAAGCATGGATTTGAACATGGAGATTAGTTAGGAACTAGAAAACAACCTGATTACATGGATAAATTCATAACTTAGGGATTTGACATGAAAACAATGGAACATTACATGAAATCTTGCAACTCAAATCATGAAATAGCTTAATTCACTTGTAAATACGACTTTTAATTGATTTGGCAAGGAATTTGTGGTTTAATTACATGAAATAGGATAAAATTAATACTCTCAAGTTAAAAATAGGGTTTTTGGGCTCAAAAGGTGAAAGGTACCCATTGATGAATATGTACATACCTCAATATATATTTTATTAAAGATTTCTTAAGGGTTTCTTGAACTTGGAAGCTTGAACTCTTGATTTCTTTAGAAAGGAGCGTGGATTTTGTTCTGGGAAAGGAAGGATGGTTTCTTGAGAGAGATTTTAAGAGAAAGGGGTAAATAATTCCCATATAGAGGTCCCCAATCGTGTGAATGATGAATTGGGTTAAGGGAGAATAACTTCTATGCCCCTTGAGCTCTTATATCATGAAGCTGTATAGGAATGACCAATGCACCACATCTCTCTCTCTCTGGGAGAGAAAGCGATGCAATGAGTGATTTACTCTGGGGAGAAAGCAATGCATCGTGAACCCTAGCACCTAGGAAAAACTAATGCACTGCATACTTATTGCATTAACTCACTATTTTATCTATCTAAACACATCCCAAACCTCATCTGAAAATATCAAAACTCTTTTGACACATACTATTAACCTCCTTAAACATAAATTAGGTCATAAACTAATGTCTTGGGGCTGGGAAGTCCAAATCAAAATCCGTGAGGTGTAGGGGTCTTGAAAATGACTAAGTCCTTAACACTTAGTAAAAATTGCAAGCCTTGGACCCCTTAAGCATGCAACTACAACTGAACAGAGCTTAGAATCTTATGGGGGTATTACAAGTACCTAAGGGAAGGTTCATTCTGTATCCTAACTCCTATGAATTAGTTTCTAAAGGGTGTCTTTATCATTTAATACAAATTTAGGATTATAGATTTGAATGTCCTTCTTTAGAGACTGCCTATATAGTCTTTGAATTTCTCAAGCTGTTCCCTAATGATCTTTCTAGTGTTCCCCCAATAGGAAAATTGATTTTGGAATTGATATTCTTCTGAACACTTATTCTATTGCTACCCTTCTTATAGAATGGCTCCAACTGAGTTGAAAAAACTCAAGAAAAGTTCTTCATAACAAGGGTTTTATCTACCATAGTGTTTCTCTATAGGGTGATCCTATTCTTTTCATGCATAATAAGGATAGGTCCCTTCGAATATATATTGATTATCACTAATTGAATAAGGTGACTGTGAAGAATAAATATTCTCTTTTGAAGATTAATGATCTGTTTGATCAGCTTTAGAGAGCTAGGTATTTTTCTAAGATTGATCTTCAGTTGGTTTACCATCAGTTTAATATTAGGGAGGTGGATATCCCTAAGATTGCTTTCAGAACTTGGTATGGTCATTTTGAATTTTTGGTGATATCCTTTGGATTGACTAATTCCCTAGCAGCATTGATGGATCTTATGAATTAAGGTTTTTTTATCAGTTCTTGTATTTGTTTATAATCTTATTTATCAATGATATTTTGGTGTATTCTAAGAGCGAGGTAGATCATATCGATCACCTCTGCCTTATGTTACAAAACTTGAAAGATCAGAGGTTGTATGCAAAGTTCTCAAAGTATGAGTATTGGTTAAATGTTGTGACTTATCCTGGTCATGTTATTTCTGGTGAAAGGCTTATGGTAGATCCACAAAAGTTTATGGTGGTTAAGAAGTGGCCTAGACCCATAACTCTAGCCTATATTCAGAGCTTCTTTGGTTTAGCTGACTATTATAGAAGGTTTATGGAGAGTTTCTCTTCTATTACTGCCTGATTAACTAATTTGACTTAGAAAGAGGTAAAATTCTTGTGGTCTAATGCTTGTAAGGATAGTTTCAAGAAGCTGAAGGATAAGTTTACTTCGGCTTTGGCCTTGAATTTACCTAAGAGAACTGATGGTTTTGTTGTCTATTGTGATGTATCTTGGGTGGGACAAGGTTATATGTTGATACAACATAACAAGGTGGTTTCTTGTGCCTCTAGACAATTAAAAGTACATAAGAATAATTATCCAACACATGATTTGGAATTGTTAGCTATGGTGTTGTACTAAAGATCTAGCGACATTATTTATATGGGGTCCATGGTGATATTTATTCTGATCATAAGAGCCTTCAATACATGTTCTCCTAGAAAGAGCTAAATCTCAATCAAAGTAGGTATCTTGAGTTGCTCAAGGACTATGACATAAGTCTTCTCTATCATCTAGGTAAAGCTAATCTAAGCTAATATGGTTGTTGATGTTCTTAGAAGGTTGTCCATAGAAATCTTATCTCATATGGATGAATATAAATGAGATTTGGTAAAGGCTATTCACTGTTTGGAAAATCATTGATTTCTTCTCTTGGATTCAGAGGATGGTGGTGTGATTGTTCAAAGGGTAAAGAGGTCATCTCTTAGTTTTAAGGTAAAGGAGAAATAGGTGTTGGATCCTATCTTTATGCAAATTAAGAATGATGAAGCTAGGCAGAAGGTGATGATTTTTGAGATTGGTGGTGATGGTATCTTGAGGTGACAAGGTAGATTATGTATTCTCGGTGTTCATGGGTTACGAAAGAGGATTTTAGCCCAAGCTCATGAGTTGCATTGTACTATTCATCTTGGTTTGATGAAAATGTATCATGATCTTAAGAATATTTATTAGTTGAATAACATGAAGAGGGATATGGATAATTTTGTGTCTAAGTGCATAGTATGTCAGCATGTGAAGGTGGAGTACTTGAGGCTCGGTGAATTAACTTAAGAGATTGAGCTGTCAATATGGAAATGGGAAATAATTAACAAGGATTTTATTACCGGTCTTCTATGATCTTTCCAATAATTTGATTCAATTTGGGTCATCGTGGAAGGATGACCAAGTCTGCCCATTTCTTGCCAGTGAGGACTAATTACTTTTCTGAGGATTATGCCAAGTTGTTCATTGAAGAGATCATGAAGTTGCATGGTACTCTAGTTTCCATCATATCTGATTAGGGTACTCAGTTCTCATCTCACTTTTGGAGTCATTCCAATGAGATTTGGGGCTAAGGTAACCCTTAGTACCACTTTCCATCCTAAGATGGATGGGAAAGCAAAAAGGATAATTTAGTCCTTTGAAGATATGCTTCGGGTTTGTCTGTTTGATTTTGGCAGTAGTTGGGTTGACCACTCGCCTCTCATAGAATTTGCCTACAATAACAATTCTCTCTCTAGCATTGGTATGGACCAATTTGAGGCCTTATATGGTAGGAGATGTAGGTCTCCTATTGGGTGGTTGAGGTTAGGGAAAATAAGTTACTTGGCTATAATTCTGTTCACCAAGCCATGAATAAGGTGAAGGTGATTCGAGATAGACTTAAGACCACCCAAAGTTGGAAAAAGTCCTAAGCAGATGTAAGGCGAAGGGAGTGATACGGTTTGGTAAGAAGGGGACACATAGTCCCCATTATGTTGGTTCGTACTTAGTTTTGAAAAAGGTTGGTAATTTTACATATGAATTGGAGTTGCCTTCTAGATTGAGCACCATTTATCTGGTGTTTCATGTTTTGATGCTGAGAAAGTGCGTGGGTGATCCTTCGACGGTGGTTCTTTGGAGGAGGTAGGTATTTTAGATTCCTTGTCTTATGAGAAAGTCATGGTTGAGATTTTGGATCAGCAAGTCATCATTGGGGACTAAGGATGTGGCATTGGTAAAGGTTCTTTGGTGGAACCAAAAGGTCGAGAAAGCTACTTGAAAGCCTAAGAGGACATAAAGTCCAAGTACCCATTCTTGTTTCCTATTTCAGAAATTGTGTTTGAGGTATGTGTATTCCTTAACATCTTTATTTTTTGTCATTGTTAAAGTTAAGCGTGGTTGTGTTTAGAGTTAAATCGTAATAATAAATTCCTTGTCCTATCATTCGACGATGAATAATCCTATGTGGGGTGGTGGTTATGTAACACCTCAGATTTTTAGTCCTTGAATTCTTTTTGAAATTTTATCATCACAGTCCGGACTACGACTTCCACTATAAGTCGTAGGGAGTCTTGATGGGTCCTAAGGACCCATTCATAATCAAATTGGTAAGTGTGTTACTAAGTTCTGCTCTTAGTATGAGTGGCTCACTAAGAGCCGTAAGGACTCGTTATGATTCATTAGGTGCAAATCATAAGATGTCAAGTGTCTACACCAAATGGATTTTGTGTTGACTGTGATTAGAACTTATGATTCATAGGGTCTCATTACAAGACGTAGTAGTTGAGCCGTAGCGTCAACAGTGTGTGCATGACCTGGGAACTATCTTGGCTACGACTTGCAGTAACGATTCGTAATGAGTCCTTATGAATAGTATAGTGACTTGTAGTCACTGATGACTAAATTTTAGTTTTAAATGAAGGTCACTTTGGAAAATTCCCTCATTACCCAACTGAAACCGCACGTTAATAATGCACTTAAGAGGGGTTACTTCTCATTCATAACGTACTTAAACACTTCCAAAGCTCCCTCAAGTCTCTCAAGCAGCCATACTTAGGGTTTCCATGAAGTAGGTCATCTAAGGGCTCAAGGGTTGGATTCTTTTCGTGAAACTTGGCCTTTCAGGCATGTTATTCTTCCCTAATTATTCATTTGTAAAAATCATAAGTTTTAAAGTGTTGTTCATGTACTATTAAGGCTGGTTTTGAAAATATAGGATGAGGGTTCTGAATAACTATTATTTATGTGATGTTTCATGTTTGTCCCTGCATGGGTTATGTTTATATGGTGGTATCAAAATCAATTTGATGCATGGGAATGGTGAATGAACTAATGGTTGTGATTTCTCAAACTTTTGACTCTTGAAGTGGATTAACCCCAACCCCATAGTGTGGAATTGGTTTTGAAGATGTAAAATATGCATATAAAACTACTCTTAAACTATTGCCTAATGTAGAAGGCTAATAAAGCTTAATGGTTTTGAATTGAACCTTATGGGCTCGTGTAATTCTCCAAGATAATGTATAATTGAACCAAAGAGGGTTGTGAATTTCCCACAAATGATGGTAATTGGTTTGGCATATTGATGTTACCTTGCAAGTGCAGTTGGTATGATTATACCAACAATATATGCTTAAAAGTATATCGTGGTTCAATAAATGATAATATATGTGATATTTTTTAATTGGGCTTTAATAAGGGTTATGTAGCTGAGTCATGAAATTGGAGGTCTTCAATAACTAATACCAGAAATCGCGGTTGCTGATGTGGGGTCTACATGATTGAGTGGTTTGAGTCCCTCTTATTAATATCATTTGATTAGGAGGTTTGAGTCCCCTATATTGTATTATATTATTTGGAGCTTGTTTTACCTTGATATGTCGCGAGGTTTGAGTCCCCCTTAGTGCATATGTATACCTTCTGGTTCGTGCAGCCACACGCACTGAGGTCCTTCCAGCTGGGGGAGAGCTGGGCCTATATATCCCCATGGGTGCCTTTATATGTTATGATGGTTGAGCTACACAATCCATGTAAAAGTTTTAAAGATCATATTAAACCCTGTTCCCTATCCCAGCACTTGATATATATATATATATGTATTTGCATATGCTTATGTGCATTAGATTTGGCTTATTTTGAAGTGTTGATCACAACATTATTTTGCTCCTTTATCCCTGAGTTTTATGCTAGCTTTCACACTACTAACCGTCTACAGATTATGTATTCCCAAGCGATCCTGGGTTCGAAGGCAAGTCTACTTTTTCTGCAAAGAGTTACGTGGATCAGCTCAGTTCATCAGTTCGTTGTGGTGAAGTAGTGAGCTTTCATACTTTGGAATACTTAGACATTTTATAAGTTCTTATCATAGATTAGATTTAAGAGTTTCATTGTTATTAACATTGTCATCTGTCAGAGTCGGGGACATGTCTTAAGTAAGACTGGTTTTTGGTTCTTGTTAGAAGTCTTCATTAGATTATTGTGGACTTGGGTGATGTTGGTAGGTTGTTTGACCCGTTACCAATTATAAATATGTTTTGAATTTGTTTAAGCTTGTCGCAGGGTATTTTGTTATTTGTTCAGAATTCATTTGACATTGGGGATATTATGTTTGGTTTGGTTAGGAGCAGGGGGTAATCTCCTATCCACTCGGGACTTGAGATACCTATCACGGCTAGGACCTGATCGGGTTATGAAACGTATAGTCCCATCCGTAGCCAAACCAGTATAGTGCCTAGTTAATTCTGCCTTGACTATGGTTAAACCTAAAAAGTCATAATGTCTGAGTAAGAGTCGTATGGTATGACTTGTAGACTGACCAGTTTGGTGCCCCATGGATACTATCTAGACTATGACTAGAGGTCACGGGTAGTTAGGTGACCCTATAAGCCGTATAGTCACTGTAGTGACTGGGCGACAATTTTTCAGTGTTTTGTTAGGGGCACTTTGGACATTTCCCCTCTTCCCCAATCATGACCCACAACATAAATCACCTTTAGGGTATCATTATCACTCTTAAATAAATCAAAATAACTTATCAATCTCTCTCAAATCTCCAAGGTCAAGAACACTTAGGTTTTCGAAGAAGTTGGTCAATTAAGGCTCTCAAGGGTTATTTCTCTCCACAGTGGTGATACTTTCAGACATGTTACTCATCCCCAAATCTTATTTTATGGAAAACATGTGTTTTAAATGGATTAATTGTATGGATTTGAATGCAGATTCTGATATGGGTTGAGGGTTTTGGAATGGTTGGTTCTTGAATTATTTCCTATGGTTTCCATGAGTTGTTCATGCTTTGAATTGAATGTTTTTGAACTAATGGGGTGCATGGGTGCAAAAATTTGAATGGGGGTTGAGTTAATCCCCCAATTTGATGTTTGGAACTTGGAAATTTGTTTTGAACAATTGTATTCCCTCAATCCACTTGTGCAAATAGCTTTGAATTATGGAATTGTCACTTGGTTTGGCTTACACACCTATACTATTGCATTGCATAAATGATTAGATAATGGACATGGATTTTGAAGGACTTGTTGGCTATGTTTTTATTTGATAAACTAAAGGAGGTCTAGGCATTCTTCCAACTTGATTTAATTAACAAAGGGGGTCGAGGCATTACTCCAAGTTAATGGAATTTTAATGGCATAATTATAAGATTGCAGGCTAAATGCTATGATAATACCTATATTGTTCCTCAATGTATAATTCCTCGGTTAATGAATGGTTTTTGTGAAACTTTTTTTAATTGGGCTTAATGGGTGTTATATAGCTAAGTCGTAAAGGTATGGGTCTCCAATGAATTCTATTTGAAACTCATATTTGCCGATGTAAGGGTTGGTCTTGATGACTGTGTGCATGGTCCACACTATTGTTATATTTGGTATTTAGGATTGACGTGGGGTTGAGGCATTGCCTAGTCTAACTTGATACCTCCGATTCATGTGGCTAACACACACTGGGACCCTTTCAGTAGCGGGAGCTGAACCTATATAGCGTGTGGGTGCTTATTTATAATGGTTGAGCTACATAGTCCAAGATAATGCTTTACTATCATGATAAACCTTGTACCTACCCCAACATCTATTATATGTGTATGCATGTATGTGAACATGCATAGTAAGTTTAGAATTGAACTTTTGACTGACATTATTTTACCCTTACCTTGACTTACATGCTAGTGCTTACCCTATTAATTATCTTTGGACACTGTATCTCCATGCAATGCAGGGTTTGAAGGCACTTCTACTTTTCTTGCATAGTGACAGGTGGTCTCAGAGTCGTTCGTTGCGGTGAAGTGGTGAGCTTCCATTCTATGGAATGCTTAATGATTCCATTATTTTTCCTTCCATAAATTAGAATTGAAGACTTCATATTTACATTGTCATTGTTATTGTCAGGGTGAGGGGCATGTGCCAACTTAGATTATTTTGGGTTAATAAAGGCTTTGTGGATATTAATGTGGATTGAGTATTGGTGTTAACACTCTTAGATGTCTTTGAACTTATTACTTTATATCTTGTTATATGTCCAGAATTCATCCGCTATTAGATGTGTTATGTTCTATTTGACTAGGCAACAAGGGTGATTTTCAGTCCTCGGTTGACTTGAGATACCCGTCATGGATAGGTCCTGGTTTGGGTCATGAAAAAATTAGTATCAAAGCCTAGGTTTCATTTTCAATTAGGCATCCACAAAGCTGTGTCATCTAAAGTCTCTTTCATGAGTGTGTAGTGTACCACATTTATGAGAGAGAGGCTATGAGACATTTAGGAATGTTTTCCTTTCTTTTGTTCTACTTTTGGGCTATAGAATCTAAGTTCTTGAAACTTCTCTCATCTCTATTTGTTCATATTTTAGATCAATCCTCCCCAAAGATCTGATGCTTGTGGAAATTGTTCTATTCTACCTGAGGATAATGTGGATAGAACTCATCCTACTTATGGAGTTCAGACATGATCAAGGGCTCCAGATCCTGATTATACTGCCCCACATAGAGTTTCATCAATACCTACTAGTCCTCTTTGGACTCCTCGGGCTGATGATGATCATGCCCCACCACCCTAAGGAGATATTTCTAATGCTGAGGTTTGTTGGTCTATTTATCTGCTGACCTAGTCGGTGACATATCAGTCACGTCAGTCAAGTCCTAATAGTACTATTATAAGTTCTTCTGAGGTTACTCGAGTCGGGCAGTGTATGAGGCTTAATCCTATGACCTTTAGTGTCTCTAAGGTTGCAGAGGATCCTCAAGGATTTAAGGATAAGTTGGTGAATTTTTTTAAGTTATACATGTTTTCAACTCTGGGGGTGTTGAATTTGTTGTATATCAGTGGTATAAAGAGTGGAACTAGTTTAGGGGTAATGATACAAAGTTAGCATTGTAGGATGAGTTTTAGGGTGTCTTTCTAGACCGTTTATTTCCTCAAGATTTAAGGGAGGCCAAAGGTGAGGAGTTTGTAATCTTAGAATAGGGTAGGATGACTATGAAAGAGTATGTCTTAATATTTCATCAGTTATCCCATTATGCTCCTGAGCTGGTGTTTAGCATGAGGGCTAGGATGAAGTGTTTGCTTTGGGTTTGCCTCAATACTTGGTGATAGAGTATAAATCCACCTTATTGAATAGCGATATGGATGCATCTAGGCTTGTGGTGTATATACAGCAGGTTGAAGATAAAAATAAGAAATAAGATGAAATAAAGGAAATGCATGGTAAAGGTCTAGGTATTCTTAGCAGGGTAAATGCCAACACAATAGTGGTAGAGATGACATGCAATGGTCTAAGAAGAAGTGGGGAAGTTCTGGTTCTTATTCAATGGCTAGTGCTCCCTATCCTAAACTATCCGGTGATCACCTCTTTTAGAGAAAAAATGGGTTTAAGGCACAAAGTGCCTAATCTCAGGCCAGTGGGGCCTAGTCAACTCCATCGTGTCCTCTTTGTAGATTTTATGGTTAGTTACATCATAGTTTTTGTGATGAAAGAAGAAATAAGTATTTTAGATTTTTTCACTCGGGCCATATTAAGAGGAACTGTCCTTCAAAAGATGATGCTACTGGGGCTAATAAGGTCCTAGTTGTTACTTCTTCAGCTTCGGCACCAAAGGGTGATACTTCAGGCTTTGGCACTGGTTAAAACCATCTTTATGCTCTTTCCACCCATCAGTACTATGAGGTATCTCTTAATGTCATTAATGGTATGTTAAAACTATTCTCTTGCTATGTGTATTGTCTACTAGATCCAAGGTCTACCCTCTTTTATGGCTATTCATTTTGGTTTTGGTCTTGAGAGTGTACTTGATCCTTCTTTTTGTTTCTACCCCGATGAGTGACTCTATTGTGTCTAAGAGAGTTTGTAAAGGTTGCATGGTAACTAACCATAATAGGAAGACGCTGGTGGATCTAACAGAGTTGGAGATGTTAGATTTTGATATTATCTTAGGGATAGATTGGCTCTATTCGTGCTATGCATCTCTTGATTGTAGGACACACAGGGTCAGTTTGCAATTCTCGGATGAACTAGTGATTGAGTGGGAAGGGAGTTCCCTAGTTCCTAAGGGAAGGATCATCTCTTATCTAAGAGCCTAGAAATTAATTTCCTAAGGGTGTCTTTTTCACTTGGGTTGGGTTAAATATTCTAATTTAAAGAGTCCCTCTTCGTCTGCTGTCGTTGTAATCTGTGAGTTTCCTGAAGTGTTTTCTAATGATCTTTCTGGTGTCCCTCCAGATAGGAAAATTAATTTTAGGATCAATTTTCTTCCGGACACTTATCCTATTTCTATCTGTCCCTATAGAATAACTCCAGTTGAGTTGAAAAAACTTAAAGTGTAGTTGAAAGATCTTCTTGATAAGGGTTTTATCTACCCTAATGTTTTTCCATAGGGCACACCAATACTCTTTGTGCTTAAGAAAGATGGTCCCTTCGAATGTGTATAGATTACCACCAGTTAAATAAGGTAATAGTGAAGAATAAGTATCATTTTCCTAGGATTGATGACCTGTTTGACCGGCTATAGGGTACGAAGTACTTTTTAAAGATTAACCTTCAGTTAGGTTATCATCAGTTGAATATTAGGGAGGTAGATATCCCTAAGACTGCTTTTCAAACCCGATATGGTTATTTTGAGTTTTTGGTGATGTCCTTTGGTTTGAATAATGCACCGACAATATTTATAGATCTTATGAACTGGGTATTTTGTTAGTTTATGGACTTATTCATCATTTTGTATATTGATTCCATCTTGGTTTATTCTAAGAGTGAGGAGGATCGTGCGGATCAACTTCGTATAGTGTTGAACACCCTTAAGGATCAACATTTGTATGCTATATTTTCAAAGTGTGAGTTCTAGTTGAATACTATTATATTTTTGGGTGATGTTGTTTCTAGTAAAGGAATCATCATGGATACACAAAATGTTGTGGTGGTTAGAAGTAGACTAGACCCATAACTCCGATCGATATTCAAAGCTTCTTGGTTTTAGCTAGATATTATAGAAGGTTCGTGGAGACTTTTTTTATCTATTACTGCCTCATTGACTAGGTTGACTGAGGAAAAGGTAAAGTTTCTATAGTCTGATGCTTGTGAGGGTAGTTTTGAGACATTGAAGGATAAATTGACTTTGGCTCCAATTTTGACCCTACCCGAAAGTACTGATGACTTTATTGTTTATTTTGATGCATCCCGTGTGGGATTATGTTGTGTGGTGATGCAGTAGGGTAAGGTTGTGGCATATGCTTCTAGGCAGTCGAAGCTGCATGAGAAGAACTATCCAACTCATGACTTGGAGTTGTTGGCGGTAGTCTTTGCTTTGAAGATTTGGCGCCATTACTTGTATAGGGTTCATGTTGATATCTTGTCAGAACATAAGAGTTTGTAGTATGTGTTCACTTAGAAGGAGTTAAATCTCAGTCAAAGGAGATGGCTTCAGTTGCTTAAGGACTATGGTATAAGTTTCTATTATCATCCAAGCAAATCTAATGTTGTTACTGATGCTCTTAGCAAGTTATCTATGAGGAGCTTTGTAATACCACATACTTCTACCTAGCTTAAAATCATGCCAGAAATGTTAAAGACTTGTTTCAAAGATGAATACACTTTTACACATGTGGTATTTTCAATATTTTCACTTTTTATCATGTGGGAAATTGAATAAGCTTTCCATCGATACCAAATTCGCCCAAATACGACACCCGGGTGAAGAGTTAGAGCCATTTTAGTAAGACAGTGTGTCACCTGAGCCATCAACGCATCGCAGAGCCAGGAAAAATGGCAATTATCAAAATCAAGTGTGCCTTCGCGATTATGGCTCATCGCGCTAAGGCTCAAATTTAGAGTTGTCAAATTCCAGTGACACTGCGCGATAGCATCGCATCGCGCCAGGGGTCCAGGTCAGGAAATTTTCACAGAATTAAAATATGAGTCCAAGGGTTAAAAGGGTCAATTTCTCACCCCTATATATACCCAATAACACGTGATTCAGCCATAATTCACCCAAAATATATTATCTCTCAAGTTTCTCTCAAGAACAGGCTAGGGTTTTCAATTGGGGATTTGAATCCAAGACTCAAATTAAAGAATCTCTCCGTTAATCTTCGTAGAATTAAGAACTAAGGTATGCACAGTATTTATTCATGGATTCCTTTCATCCGTGAATCCCAAGAATCAAGTTTTAAATCTTGTATTGTAAATATTTTGTTATGGGTTGATTATGTTCATGTGATTATGGTTGTATGATTCCCAAGTTGGAGTCTTTATGTGTTGTTCATGAACCTATGCTAGTATTTGGTCTGAAACATGTGAAATTGAGTTGAAATATTGACTTTTGTTTTATTAATTTGATAGTCATGCCTATGCCCTAAGTCATGCATCCTAGGTGTTTGATAAAATGCTAGATAATAGAAATTATACATTATAGATTAATTGTGACCTAAGTGATAAGTGTATGCTTTACCCTATGACTAAGAATGAATTCCATGATATTGTGTGCATCATGAATGGTTGAGGGAATGTCCATGAGATTAGGTTGATGAAAGTATGACATGTTTATATGCAATTCTATTCATGTACAAGACTATGATAACCACGTACTTCATGAAATCCCCAACTTATTGTATTATGAATTGTTGATATTAGTCCTGTGTTCAAGAAGTGTCAAGTCTTGTCAATTTCATGCTTTTGAGTCCTAGGGGTATTTAATACTGGACAATTTAGCTATGTGCCTAGAGCCAGTGTCATGTTTTCACGATACTCTCAATCAAGCCATGATCATATAATTTAGTCAGTCATATGACTCAAGAAAACTAAGTAAACTCAGTATCTGTCCAGTCTTACTCGATAATCTTAAGTAATCTCAGTCAGTTATCAGATTTCAGTAGTATTCAATCAATCAATGGTATTTTGTGAACTTAGTTCAAATCAGTTAAATAATACTATCAGTAATAGTTCAGATCAGTTTAACTCAATTTAGTGTCTCTTCAGTTGGGAGTAGGATTCAGCACCGAGTGAACCCAGGGATAAGGACACACACTATCAGTCAGTAGAAAGTGTGATCCTTAAAAGCAATCCTTGCATTCCAGAACTACGTAGCCAGCGTAGGTTGAGATGTACCCTATGAGTCTAGGGATTATACACCTTATTTGAGTTTTTCTACTATGAGGGGTTGACGGTAGAGCTCCCTATCAGAAAGGGTTTACTCACATCTTGTCTTTACTCGTGGCATGGTATTCACACCCTTCCAGCTGAGGTTACAGGTTGGACCTCACCAGTTCAGTTTTGGGGTATATTGGTTAGATGATTACCTCCCACAATCTCAGTTTCAGTAAAAAAAACTCATTTTAGTTCTACAAAAATCCAAGACTGTCAGATACAGTCAAATCAGTACAGTATGAAACCCAGCTAGTTCCGTCATTATCAGGACTATCAAATACAATCAATCATGTTATCAGTATTCAGACTCAGTAATCATGTTATCATGAACTCAGTTAATAGTATATTAATAATACGAAACTTATGTTATCAGTATTCAGTTTCAGGACTGTCATATACAGTCAATCAGACCAGTTCTTCATAATCAAAACTATCAAAAACAATCATTCCTTTATTAGTAATATGATATTAGTTCCTCAGTCATTTAGTAACCCAGTATTAGTACTCAGATATCAATAAATCTACGTTATTAGAATTCATGAGTCAGCGTTATCACGTCTTAGTTATAGTTATGTATTCATGCTTGTATTCTCACGTTCATGTTCTACAATCAGTTATTATTGTTCATGCATATGAACCCTTGTATTTAGCCTACCTTACTTGTATACCAGTACGTTCAACGTACTGACACATTTGTGCTATGGTGTTTTATACCATAGATTTAGAAGCATGAGCTCCCGAGCATCCTTAGTAGATCAGACATTCAATAGCCAGACTAGCAGTGAGTCCTTATCATTCGAGGATAGCATGATTATTTTATTATATTATTATTTCAGTAGTTCAGAGTTAGTTGGGGACATGTCCTATCATCTCCACAGTTTTTAGACAGTTTAGAGGCTTTCAGACTACAACATGTTTCAGACAATTTATCTCAGTTTTGTGTATTGTCATACCCCACTACAAACATTGTTTTATATTCTGTATTAGTTTATTTTTGAACCTTATGGCCTTACAGCTTACATTTTGCATATTTCTAGTATATTATTCAGTGCTCATTATAGATATCAGTCATGGGTTAGCTTGTGGTCTTTCAGGGTCATGAGCACCATGTAACATTCTGGGTACCAGATTTGGGCGTTAAAAGCTTGTCTTAAATTGATAAAGAGAAGTAAGGGTTTGTAAAGGATATTCACCATTTGGCTAATCTTAGAGTTTGTCTTTTGGACTCTAGGAATAGTTATGTAATTGTTTAAGAGGTGGTTAAGTCCTCCCGGGGTGCTGACGTAAAGGAGAAGCAGGTTTTAGATCCTATTCGAATGAGAATCAAGGATGATGTGGGTCACCAAAAAGTGATAGATTTTGAGATTGGTGATAATAGTATCTTAAGGTACCCAGGTAGATTGTATGTTCCTAATATTGATGGGCTACAAGAGAGGATCTTAGATGAGGCTTATGAGTTGAGGTACACTGTTCATCCAGGTTCGACGAAGATGTACCATGATTTGAAAGAGATCTATTGGTGGAATAACATGAAGTGGGATGTGGAAAATCTTATGGTCAAATGTACGGTGTGTTAACAACTGAAGGTTGACCACTTGAGGCCTGGCGGTTTGTCTTAAGAGATTGAGTTGCTTGTATGGAATTGGAAATAATCAATATGGATTTCATTACCGATCTTCTGTGATCTTGGAATCAATTTGATTCGATTTAGATCATCGTTGGTAGGATGACTATGTACACACACTTCTTGCCAGTGAAAACTATTTATGCAACAGAGGATTATTTAGGAGATCTTTAAGTTGCGTGGTGTGCCTAACTCTATGATATCTGATCTTAATACACAGTTCTTATCTATTTTTTGGTGTTCTTTTTAGAGAGATTTGGGGACTAAGGTGTACCTTAGCACCACTTTTCATCCTAAAATGGATGGTCAATTAAAAAGAATGATTCAGACTTTGGAAGATATGCTAAGGCCTTGTGTGCTTGATTGTGGTGGTAACTGGGTTGATCATTTGCCTCTCATCGATTTTGTGTATAATAATAGTTTTCACTCAAGTATTGAGATGTCTCCTTTTAAGGCCCTTTATGGTAGGAGGTGTAGGTGTCCTATTGGGTGGTTTAAGGTTGGTGAGAATAGGTTATTTGGTCCTAACTTGGTTTAACAAGCCATGGAAAAGGTGAAGGTGATTCGAGATAAACTTCAGGCCACCCTAATTCATCAAAAATCCTATGTGGATATGAGGCATTGGTATTTGGATTTTAATGTGGATGATTTACTGTTCTTAGAAGTATCTCCAATGAAAAGAATGATGTAGTTTGGAAAGAAGGGGAAGATTAGTCCTTAGTTTATTGGTCCCTTTTGTATCTTGGGGCGAGTTAGCCATGTGGCTTATGAGTTGGAGATGTAGACTAAGTTGGGTTTTATTCATCTAATTTTCTATGTTTTGATGTTGAGGAAGTGTGTAGGTTATCCTTCCTTGGTTGTTCCTTTGGAGAGTGTTGGTGTTTCGAATTCCTTGTTTTTTGAGAAAGTCCTAGTGGAAATTTTGTATAGGAAAGTCTTTCATTTGAGAACTAAGGATGTGGATTTGGTGAAAGTTTTATGGAGGAACCATACAAATGAAGAATCTACTTTGGAAGCCAAGGAGCACATGAAGACCAAATATTTATTCTTGTTTACTGCGTTGGATACTCGTGCTTCAGTATGTGTATTCCTTAATATTTTTGTTTCTTGTCTTTGTTATAGGTAAGTGTAGTTGTGTTTTATGTTAAATCATGCTAAGAAATGCCTTGCTTTATCATTTTGGGAAGAATAATCTCGGGAGAGGGGGGAAGAGAGAATATAACACCCTATATCTTTGGTCCTAGAAAAAACCTTGATTTTTGAGGTTACTAACCAGACTACGACTCTCCCTATGAGTCGTAGGGTGTCATTATAGGTCATGGGACCTTAATCATATCCTGACAAATGCAGATTGGCCAATTTTCTATTTTGATTATGATTGGCTCCTAACTAGTCGTAAAGACTCTATACGAGTCATATAGTCCTATCTGTAGCCAAAACAGTGCCCAATTGATTCTGCCTTGATTACAGTTGAACTTAATGAGTCCTAATGTCTGAGTATGATTCGTATGGTATGACTCGTAGATAGACCAATATTGGTGCCCTATGATACTGTCCATACTATGACTGGAGGTCACGATTCGTAAGGTGACCCTATGAGTCGTAAGGTCTCCCGTAGCGATTGGGTGACAATTTTTTAGTATTTCATTAAGGTCACTTTAGACATTTCCCCTCTTTCCCAATCATGACCCATGACATAAAACCCCTTTAGGGTATTATTATCAATATGAAATAAATCAAAATAACTTCTCAATCTCTCTCAAATCCCCAATGTCAAGAACACTTAGTGTTTCCAAGAAGTTGGTCAATTAGGGATAAGGTGGTTTCTCTCTGTAGTTGTGATTCTTTCAGGCATGTTACTCTTCCCTTAATTTTATTTTTTGAAAATCATGTGCTTTAAATGGTTTAATTGTATCAATTTGAATATGGGTTTTTTATATGGGTTGAGGGTTTTGGAATGGATGGTTCTTAAATTGTTTTCCTATGGTCTCCATGAGTTGTTCATGCTTTGAATTGAATGTTTCTGAACTAATAAGGTTCATGGGTTTGGGAATTGGAATGGGGGTAGAGGTAATCCCTCAATTTGATGTTTTGAACTTGGAAATTGGTTTTGAACAAATGTATTCCCTCAATCTACTTGTGTAAATGGCTTTCAATTATGTAATTGTCACTTGGTTTGGCTCACACACCTATATTATTGCATTGCATAAACGATTAAACAATGGACACATATTTTGAAGGCCTTGTTAGCTATGTTTTGATTTGATAAACTAAAAGAGGTCGAGGCATTCCTCCAACTTGATTTAATGAATAAAGAGGGTCGAGGCATTCCCCTAAGTTAATGGAATTGTAATGACATAATTATGAGCTTGCAAGTTAAATAGTATGACGATACATATGGTGTGCCTTAATGTATAATTCCTCAGTTAACGAATGGGTTATGTGAAACTTGTTTTAATTAGTCTTAATCGGGGTTATGTATCTAAGCTATGAAGGTGTGGGTCTCGAAAGACTTATACTGGAAACTCACATTTGCCGACGTGAGGGTTGGTCTTGATGGTTGTGTGCAAGGTTCACACTATTGCTATATTTTTTTAATCTAGGATTGACGTTGGGTTGAGACATTTCTTGGTCTTCCTTGATATCTCCGGTTCATGTGGCTAACACGCAATAGGGCCCTTTTAATAGAGGAGTTGAACCCATATAGCCCGTGGGTGCCTGTTTATGACAGTCGAGCTACATAGTTTAGGATAATCCTTTACTATCATGCTAAATTTTATTCCCTAGCCCAACATCTATTATATATATGTATGCATATATGTGACTTTTGACTAATATTATTTTACCCTTACCCTGAGTTACATGCTAGTGTGTATCCCACTAACCATCTCCAAATGCTATATCCCTATGCGATGTAGTATCCGAAGGAACTTTTACTTTTCCGTGCAGTGATAGGTGGTCTCAGAGTCGGTCGTTGCGGTGAAGTGGTGAGATTCCATTCTCCGAAAGACTTGATCATTCCATCAATTTTCCTTCCATAAATTAGAATTGAAGACTTCTTATTTACATTATCATTGTCATTGTGAAAGTTAAGGGCATGTCCCTACTTAGATTGATTCAAATTAGTATAGGCTTTGTGGATTGGGTATTGATGTTGACACTCTTAGATATCTTTGAACTTATTGCTCTCTATCTTGTTATATGTTCTGAATTCAGCCGCTATTAGATGTGTTATGTTTTATTTGACTAGGTAAATGGGTGGCCTTCGATCCTCGGTGGACTTGAGATACCTGTCATGGTTAGACCCTAGTTTAGGTCGTGACAAGATCGTAGTACAAGTTAGATCTATGGTGGCTGATTCATATATAAAGAGAGAGCTATATCAAAGATCTGGTGAGCCTCTTTTCTAGAGATTTGTTCGTGCCTCTTACTATCTATTATGCCTACTTGTTATTTCAAGGAGATGCATATTTCATATTTTGGGATTGTTAGATGCTCTTTACACTTATAGCACTAGGTTTTAAGGACCGTTTGTATTTATTTTAGATATTTCAATTTATGGGTATTATGGTTTGACTTTATTTTAGAAGTCTTGTATTTATGTCATCTTTTTCCTATTTTCACTTTTCTTCCTTATTGTGAGTTTTCAGCTTATATCGCAAGGCTGGGTCAGCATATGTTCCGTCATAACCTCAACTTTTAGGTCATGACAAATTGATATTATAGCACTAGGTTCACCAGTCTCAAGAGTGAAAGAGTAGGATATCTAATAGAGTCTCGCAGACCATTATGTTGGTGTTTGTATATATCTTTCATAGGCTTTAGCATAATTTTAGGAAAAACTTCTTTAAATTAGTTTCTTTTCATGCGGGTTATTGAAGCCTAATATTCTTAAACTTGTATTACATTATCTTTTGCATTGATGGAGAGGACAAGGTCTAGAGATGTTGGACGCTGAACTAATACCTGCCGTTGGGGCCCAGTCAGGAGGCAATTTAGGGGTTGTGTTCGAGCCAAAGGTAGAGGTCAGGCATGAGGAGATGCTTTGGCTAGGGAAGCTAGGGCACTCTTTCTGAAGCTTGAGATTTATTATGCTAAGAATGATCATCATATAGGGGATTCAAGGCTAGCTCAGGCCCTTTAGGGTTTAGTTTCTTCCTCGGTGTTACAAGATTTGTTGATTTATAGTTTAGTCCACCTAGATGGCATTCCCCAAAAAGGTATTCCACTAATTTTATTGGATATTTCTTAAAACTAAGAGGTATTCAACCGCCAATGAAAGCTCCTACCTATGATTTTTTGCCTTCAAGGGTACAACCAGTTGTTATGGTACCCCTATTGTATTGATACTTTGCCCACTAGCCTTTTTATTTATCCTACTACTTTGGATCTTGTGATTTCTTTTGAAAATGATAAGATGTTAGAGTGATTCATTTGCTTGGATCCTTCAAAGTTTAGTAGTGCCATTGGAGTAGACACATGTGAGTTTTTTCTTAAATGTTAGGAGAGGTTGCATACCCTCAAATCCCTTGAGTCCATGGTGTTTTCTATGCTACCAACTAGTTCATTAATATGGCTAGGCATTTATGAAGGTCTCTTGCTAGTTGTACACCAGTGGGTTCTCTTGCTATGACATAGACCCAGTTTTTTGAGGATTTTTCTAGAGAGGCTTATGCCTTACAGTTTAAGGGATTAGAGGAGGGATGAGTTTGATCACTCGGAGCATGGCTCAATGGCTATTGCAGAGTATGAGGCATATTTTCATGCACTATCTATATATGCCACTACTAGTAGCTTCATTGAGTCTGGGAGGATTCAAAAGTTTATTAAGGGTTTAATAGGTTATTATTAGTTGGTAATAGCTCATCTTATGGTTTTAGGTGCTTCTTTTTATAACATCATTAAGCATGCTAAGTTGATTGAGTCAATTTATCAGGGTACTTAAGGTGGTGGAGCAAAGATGATTCACTGCCAGGAGGAGTCTAGTGGACATGCATCTCAAGGTAGGATTTCCTTAGTAGTGGTTCTGACAGAAACCATAGTAGATTAGGTTAGGCAATTATGCATAGTTTAGGTGGTAGGTCTGTGGTTTCTGAATCTCTAAATAGCCAGGGATTAGCTCATGTGGGTAGAGTCTCAAGCTTTAAGGTTAGGGAGAGAGTTGTGTCTCTTCTAGGCTCTCAGTACGTGAGTCAATTAATAGAGGGTGTTACATTGAGGAGCTTGGTCATTATGCGATAGTGTGTCCTCGACATGCATTGGGTTATGCCTAACAAATTTATTAGCATTAGCTTTGCGTTACTCTTATATCTATAATTAGAGATGGTTCACAGAGCGGCAAGGGTTCTAGAGGTGCTTGAGGTGGAGATGAGGGAGCTCGTGGTAGTGGATGTGAGGTTGTATAGTTTGGTAGTGGGAGAGGTTAGTGCTATGCCATACCTAGAAGATCTAAGGCAGAGGCCTCTAATGCTGTTATTACAAGTATTATCTCAATTCCCCATCATCTTGCTTTTGAGTTATTTGACACTGGGTCTACATTCTCCTCTGTGTCTACCTATTTTTCTACTAAATTTTATGTTGTATGTGATACTCTTTATATGTCTTCTATGTTTCTACTCCTCAGTACATTCTGTGGTGGTGGTTCGGGTGTGCTGATCATGCATGGTGACCTTTATGGGCATGGGACCTGGATGGACTTGATTATCATAGATATGGTTGATTTGATGGTATCTTGGGTATGGATTGTTTAGCTTTCTATCACATGATTTTGGATCATTTCATCAAGACCGTGACTTTGGCTACTCTGGGTGTGCTAATATTATCATGGAAGGGTACTCCTAGTTTGTTTTCAAAGAGGTTATATTTTCTTTACATGCTCGCTACATGGTAGAAAAGGGTGTCTTTCCTATTTGGATTATGTCTCTAATATTAGTCTTGCTTTATCGCTTCCCTTGAATTTTTTTCGAGTTATTAGCAAGTTTAAGGATATGTTTCCTACAGACTTGCCTGGTATGCCTTTATATTGAGTTATTTATTTAGACATTGATGTTGAGCCAAGTGCCAAACACATTTCCATTCCTCCTTATAGGATGGTCCCTACTGAGTTAAAGCAATTAAAGGAGTAATTGCAATATATGTTGGGTAAGGGTTTCATAGACCTAATATTTCTCCTTAGGGAGCTCCATCTTATTTTTGAATAAGAAGGATAGATCTATGCGCATGTGTATTGACTATCAATAATTGTACAAGGTAACTATCAAGAACAAGTATCCTCTTCCTCACTTTGATGGTTTATTTGATCAACTTAATGGTGCATCAATGTTATGTAAGATTGACTTGAAATCCAATTACTATTAGTTGGGGATTAGAGATTTGGATGTTTCGAAGATATCTTTTAAACACAGTATAGTCATTATGAGTTCTTGGTCATGTATTTTGGACTAACCTATGCCCTAACAACGTTCATAAAGTTGATAGACTGAGTATTTCAAACTTATCTTGATACTTTTGTGATTGTATTCATTGATGATATCTTGGTTTATTTCGAGAATAAGGCTGACCATGTGAGGTACTTGATGATTGTACTTCAGAGGTTTCAAGATGAGAAGTTGTATGTCTAGTTCTCCAATTGTAATTTTTGGTTCAATTCTATTTCTTTATGAGTCATGTAATGACCAAGAATGATATTATGGTTAATCCTACCAAGATAGAGGTAGGTTGTGATTTGTCTAGACCCACTTCTCTCACTGAGATTAAGAGTTTTATTAGATAAGTGGGCTACTGTCGATGTTTTGTGCAAGATTTCTCCTCTTGTGGATCTTTTGACCAACTTGACTCCGAATAAGGTTGTTTTTCAGTGGTCAGATGCATGTGATATGAGTTTTTTCAAAAGCCTCAATCAGGGCGTGGGTTTTAACATATTTTGTGCTAATTTCGGAGTAGCCTTAAATGGTGTGTTGATTCAGGAAGATAAGATGATTGCTTATGCTACTCGATAGTTGAAGCTTCATCAGAAGAGCTACCTACCCATGATTTAGATTTGATCGTAGTTGTATTTGTCTTGAGGTTGTGGCGACACAACTTGTGTGGATTTCTATTATTAGATTTTCTCTAATCATCATCACCATCAAGACTTTTTTAGCCAAGGAGACCTTAACATGAGACAACACCGATGGATTGAGTTGCTTAAGGACTAAAATTTCACTATCCTATATTATTCGGGTAAGGCTAATGTGGTACAGGATGCCTTGAGCTAGAGGGCGACGAGTATGGAGAATTTAGCTCATCTTTAGAGTTATGTGACGTTTTGCCTTACACTTTCAGTCCTTAGCTAACAAGTTGATTAGGATTGATATTGTCAGCACCTGGATATGTTTTTGCCTTTGTTAAGGCTAAATCCTCTATGATGGAGAAAAGTCGATCATATCAGTTTGGTGATGAGAGATTGAGGGTGATTCATGTAGAGTTTTGAGTGACGAAAATATATGGAATCTCTTGACCCCAAGTGTATTTTGAGGATTAGTGTCCAAGTCTGTGTGTCGAGAGTTGGTGGATGGGTTAGGTTGATCTTTATCATGACCCAAAACCTACAGATAATGATGACGCCTTGTCACGGCAAGCCTTGACAAGAAAGTCTATCACCCAAACTGATATGAAATGAGAAATCAATACCAAAATACAAGGCAAAGCATCTAGAATTAAGCCAAATCACACAAATATGATGATAGTAAAAGTACATAACCAAAGATATCATACAATATCACAAAACCTAGAGTCACAGTGTGAGAACTAACTAATACAACTCGAATTCAAAATATATATAGGATATCCAAAAAGGAACAACTCTATCTCTAAATACAAATGAGACATAGGCTAGATAACAAAAGGTAGTAATGAACTCTGGATGCATGGATCAACTGTTACCACGAATAGACTCCTAGTGTTTCCTGAATCAACTGCCATACGACGTTCTCGAAACTAGATCTGCACCAAAAGGGCGCAGTAAGGATGAGTACGATCCATTTGTACTTAGTAGCTATTATAGGATGACTGAGCAAAGTATAAAATAAAGTATACAAAATACACACTATGGGCACGCCAGCTGCAATCAGAAAATGTCCTAAACGATAGCCCACACTGTCTCCACTAACAGTTCTACAATATTCACATATGCCAAACTCAAATATGATAAAGAAGCAAAAGTATATAGATATCACATATACAAGTATGAAAAAGAAATAAACATACATAGATGTCATATCAAGTTGATAATACAATACAAAATGAGCACAATATATATAATATGCAATATATGATGATGATGATGATTATGATGTGATGCATGAGGTTATCGCACAACCTCTGCATACACCTACCAAGTTTTTCTCCTAAGGTAGGACCTATGAGGGTTTTTCAACCCATATACAGCTAATATCCAATTCAATATTCATAATTGCTCTCAAACACATACATCAGCAAAGGCTTTTTAAAGATGTCACATTTTCTGTCAAAAAAAGCTACTGTTCTAGTATCTCTACGGTGGTACCAGTATTCCATGAATGTATATAATATTAGGATGCAATGCTCACAATCAACCAAAATGTGAATTTATAAATCCAACCAATATACCAATCCACGTGAGGTAAAATCCACTCAATACACCAACCATCCATGATCCAATATAACCTGTATGCCAATAGAGCAAAAATACACAATGATATGATATTAATACCACATAAATTTCCACTTAGGCTTTTCACCAGAAAAGATACAATTAAATATACATACATAAGGACAACAACGTCATACAAGACCCTGCATGGTCATACAAATAAAATAGTGTCTCAAAACCACCAAACAACAACTACATAGGCCCCCATATGGGCACAAAATAGTAATATTTTCATGATTGGTTCCCTTACCCATAACATATTTTAAACCAATATTAACTATCAGTCCAGTTTGAAGAAAGTTAATCCATAACCTACCTCAAATGCCAAAAACTGGTATAAATAAGCCTTCAACCCAAGCTTATACCTCACAAATGGACTCGAAATCAACTAAAACATACAAGTATGGAATGTACACGTCAAAATGAAGCCAATGATACCCATAGTTCCCATTTCTCGGTTGCGATCAAAATGGACTTCCAAAATGGGTTCCAAAAAAAGGGGTAAAATTAGAATTTTTGTCCAAAAATATATTTTCCATGATTAACGGAACTCATAGGAGAACACTCAAGTGAAAATGATTTGAAATTGGGGTTTAAATCACAAAATCATTAATTTAGGTCTTCCTAGCTAAATCCCCAATTTTTGTCTTTGAATTCTTGTTTTAACAAGGTTTAAATGATGAAAATCAAAGAAAAATGATTTGAATAGAGATTTGGAGCTCACCCAAGCTTAAAAATGGAAAAAATAACTCAAAAACTCAAAACCCAAGCTATAAGTCTCGAAAATGGTGAAAATTGCAAAAAAAGGGCATATATATCCACACAAGCATCGCTTAAGCGACCACTTAGTCCCTTAAGAGAACATCTTAAGCAACCAAGTGTTACTTAAGCAACATCTACCCAAACTACCTATGTCGCTTAATGACCAGGCTCACTTAAGTGACTACCGCTTAAGCGAGTCTGGTGTCGCTTAAGAGACCCAAATATCGCTTAAGCGTGCACTAGTTGGAGACTTAGAGAACTCCAAGTCTCTACAGACCCCTCGAGATTCATCCAAAATCCAAATAATGCAAATGAACTTTGTTACCCTATCATATTTGACACTCTGGACTGAATGGCACTATCAGATTTTTGAAAAAACATTGTTTTCACAAAGTTGACCCTTAAACCTTATTTCACAACTTTTTGAACTGAGGGTCGAAATGTAATATAAAAGCCATAAAACCATACCATCCATTTTACCAACCTAATATTGATGTTCCAAATCCATTGGTGTGTAGTCTATTTTGCCATCCGATGCACATATCAATAAATACTGACTGACATCAACTATAAAGCATTTAAAACTACCAAAAACCATAATTTCACATAAATCACACTAAATTGCATTAGGAATCATGAAAATCATCCACACCCCAAAAATACCATAAAGCAACTAGATGGGTAAATTAGTCAGATCTCACAGAAATAAATATTTTACAAGAATCACTAACAATCAAGTTGTTACATTATTCACAACTAAAAATAAAGTTCATTTTCAAACGAAGGAAAGAGAAATACCCAAAATAGCAAAAAGGTGGGGATAAATACTACGTATATTATACTCGACCTACCAAGTAGCCTCATCTATAGGTCGGTGCCTCCACTGGACCTTAACCATTGGATTATCTATAGAATGTAACCGTCTAACATCCCTTGCTAGAATATAGATGAGCTCCTCAACAAAAGACAACCTCTCATCTAATTGTATTGAATTCGAACAAATGACATGAGACTCATCCAAAATGTAACACTAAAGCATGCAAACATGTAAAACTAGGTGAAAAACTGATAAATATAGGGGTAATGCTAACTCATAAGCCACATTCCTAATAGCCTAAAGAATCTCAAAAGGTCTAATATACCTGGGTTAAGCTGGCCCCTCTTCTTGAACCTTATCATGCCTTTTATGGGCAACATACGAAGAAATATTCGATCAACAACACTAATCTTAAGGCATGAAGTTTATGATCCACATAACACTTCTATCTACTCTGAGCCGCTTAAAGTCTATCCTAAATGATCTGAGCTCTATCAGGCCTTACGAAGCAAGTCCATACCTCAATGTCTATTATCAAATACCTCAAACCAATTACTAGAGAGCGACAACGCCTACTATACAAAGCCTTGAAATGAGCTATCTCAATACTAGAATGGTAGATATTATTATATGCAAACTGTACCAAAGCTAGATGTTGCTCACACTAACCACCAAAGTCTATCACACAAGAACAGAGCATATCCTCTAAAACCTAAATTGTCTACTCTGATTGACCATCGATCTGGGGGTGAAAAATGATACTAAGATCAGCTTGGTTACCCAAATCCTCCTAAATAGTCTTCCAAAAGTGAGATGTGAACACTGAACCTCGATACGAGATAGACACTGGCACACCATGAAGATGCATTATCTCATAAATATAGATATGAGCCAACCTTTCAATACTAAAAAATCCTGAATAAGAATGAAATGAGAAGATTTGGTCAATCAATCCACAATGACCCAAACACTATCAGAACCACGGGAAGTATGAGGCAACCAAGTCATAAAGTTAATAGTGATTCATTCCTATTTCCAATCGAGAATGGGTAACCTCTTAAGAAAACCATTGGGTCTTAAATGCCTAACCTTCATCTACTGGCAACATATGTAATGAGCTATAATATCTGCTATATCGTTCATCATACCACCCCATCAGTAATGCTGCCTCAAGTCATAAGACATCTTAGTCATTCCTGAATAATAGGAGATTTGGAACAATGAGCCTCCTCCAAAATCAGTCTATTCCAATCATCGACTCTCAACACACAAAATCATTCTTTAATTCTCAAAACACTATCTGAATCAAGTGATGCTTCCTTATTTTCATCGCTCAAAACATTATTTAGAATCACTCTAAACTTAACATAATCAAACTAATGAGCCTAAATCTACTCCATTAAAGAAGACCTAGCCTCCATGAATGCCAAAACACACTGAGGTCTTGATATATCAAGCCTAACTATTTGGTTAGCCAAAGACTGAACCTCTAAGGCTAAAGGCCTCTCCTAGGTCAAAAGATATACCAAGATACCCATAGTAGTTGACTTCTAACTCACGTCACCTGGAACCATATTAGCATTACTTGAATGATAGAGAATAGCAAGATCATAGTCCTTAAGCAACTCAAGAAAATGATGGTTCCTCATTTTAGATCTTGCTAGGTAAAGAAATACTAAAGGCTATGGTGATCTGAGAAAATCTTACAACAGACTCCATACAAGTAGTGCCTCCAAAACTTCAAAGTAAATACAATTGCGCACAACTCCAAACCATGGGTAGGGTAATTCCTCTAATGATGATTCAACTGATAAGAAGCATACACAATTACCTTACCTTCCTGCATCAACACAAAAACTAAAACAACACCTGAGGCTTCACAAAAGATGGTAAATTCCACACCCTACTTAAGGAAAGTTAAGATAGGAGCTGATATCAACAAATCCTTGAGCTTTTGAAAGCTCGCCTTACAAGCATCGAACCACTGAAATAAAATCTTTCTTTAAGTCAACTTGGTCAATAGAGATACATTAGATTAAAAATCCTTAACAAAACACTGATAGTATCTTACTAAAATAACAAAACTCTAAATCTCAATAGGAGAAGTAGGCCTAGCCCAATCATGAACTGCTGCAATCTTGGGTACATAGACCATAATAATATCTTTAGTCGTCACATAACCCTATAGAGAAACCGACTGCAATCAAAGCTCACACTTGGAGAACTTTGCATACAACTTCTCGTAACTCAACCTTTGAAGCACGCTCCTCATTATACACCTCATTCTTGGAGTAAAAAATGATATCATCTATAAATACAATAATAAAGGAGTTAAGAAAAGGTCAAAATACCCGGTTCATCTACTCCATGAATTCGGGTGGGGGATTGGTCAACCTGAAGGACATGACCATGAGCTCATAATGACCATTCCGAGTCTAAAAAGTGGTCTTCAGAATATCCAAGGCTCTAATCCTCAATTGGTGATACCCAAATCTTAAATCAATCTTTGAAAACACCAAAGAACCCTGAAGATAATCAAATAAATCATCAATCCAAAGAAGAGGATACTTAATTTTAATTATCACCTTATTCAACTTTTGATGATCAATACATATATGCATAGATCCATCACCATAAATCCTTTATCTAATAACTCTCACAACTTATCCTTTAACTACTTTAACTCTACTGGGGCTATCCTATAAGGAGGAATAAAATGGGGCTTGGTGCTAGGCTCAACATCAATATCAAAGTTAATATCATGATTTAGAGGCATACCAGGCTATCCATAAGTAACACATCTATGAACTCAAGGACAACAAGAACAAAATCTACGGAAGTAGGTAAAGCAACACTAGTATCACGAATATGAGAAAAATAAGACAAACAACCTATCTCAACCAAGTGGCAAGCCTGAAAAAAAGATATAACTCTCTTGGGACTCGAATAAATCATACTCTTCTAAGCTATCGTTTATACACCTGATAGAGCTAAAGTCATGGTCTTAGCATATGGTAAGAAGCCAACTAATCCATACCTAAGATGACATTAAAATCTACCATATCTGAGACAAACATATCTACCCAGGTCTCACGGTAAGCAAAAGCCATAACACAGGATTGGTGTACCCAATCCACCACTAAAGAGTCTCCTATAAGGGTAGATACATTAATAGTCATAGCCAGAAGCTCACTAGTAGAATTAAAACCTAAAGCAAAATATGCAGACACATAAAAAAAAGTCAATTCAAGGTCAAATAACTCAAATGCATATTTTAAACAAATAGGAATGATACCTATAATAATAACATTAGAAGCCTCCACCTCTAGTCTAGCGGGTATAGCATAGTACTGTCCATTGCCACTACCCGCTAAGTAGCCCCGCAAGCACCACTACGGGCACCACTACCTATGCCTCACACACCTATAGAAAATCCTCTACCTCCGAAAACTAAAATAAGAGTAGCTTTGAATACATGACAGGAACGGTCCTTAGCCAAATAGTCAACCTCATGACATACGTAGCAAACTCTATGGCCCAACTCAATGAGAGAAGGTACACCTGAGCTAAAACAACCACCCAAAGCTATTAAACTAGAAGAACCACTACCTGAACTCTACAAAGCTGCCTATATGGGTATAACATAATACCCACAAAAACCTCCAGTGTTTGTACCTCAAGAAGTGTGACATCTAAACTACTCTTGATGGCGCACCTTCTTGGTGACTACCTGATATGCTTTAAAAATAGATTAGTCATCTTAACATGATCTACTATACTCTGAAATGGTAATTTATACACTACCATTTGAGTTTTAGCTAACTTCAGAGAAATATCTAACCCCTTCACAAACTTTTTAATTTTTTAAAATTTATTGGCAATGCTCTCATAAGAATATTTAGACAAGGAATGGAAGTGTGCCTCATACTCTATAATAGACATGGAGCCCTACTCTAGGTGATCAAACTTATCTCTCATCTGATCCCTTAGACTAAAAGGCACAAGCCTATCTAGAAAGGCTTGAATTAACTAATCCCAAGACATCTCAGGAGAATCAATAGGTCTATAAACAACAAGTGTCATATACTAATCTCTAGCAGTATCTCTCAATTGATAAGTTATATAAGCATCCCCATACGACTCAAGAAAACCAAAGTTATGCATCATTTTATAATAGTTAATCAAAAACTCATAGGCATCCTCACCAACTGCACTACTGAACCTAGGAGGACCCAAATGAGTGAATCTCTTAAACCTCTTCTGATCCTTAAAAGCATAGTTGTACTTGCAATAAGAGGACGCATAGTGAATTTGGTTGGCTGAGATCCTACTTAATTAGGTATCCTAGATAATATTTAAGCTCCTTATCTCAAAATACCATACTTGAATCTAGCACTGAAGGAGGATCAATACTCAGAGTCTACAGAGTACCAAAAGTAGGTGTTGATATCAATAGAGGATCCACACTCAGGATTGAAGAAGCACCATAAGTAGACTCTGACATAGATAGAGTTATAATACTAAGACGTAGATAAACGCTTGATGTACTCAAGGGGCGCCCTTCAAATGGGTCTATAAAAACTAGTAACCCCTCTAATACAAGGGTAGAAGAACTCTAAAGAGCCAGAGTAGGACCCATATCTCCAAATTTCTCAACTTGAGGCTTAGGGAAGAGTCCCCTAGTGTTACCTTTGGATGGAGAAGATCCACATGCCTGTTATCTACCTCAAGCCCGTCCATGACTCACAACTCACCCTTTAGTTTGGGATTTTTCCTTAGCAGAACGCTTCACATTTCTAACCTCTTGAGATCTAGTATCACCATCTATATAGAAAAGAGTGAAACTCAATTTACAATACAAGGTTTGAAAGATCAGCACGATAAGGAACAAAATAAGGGAAGTTTTCCTAAAGACATATTAAAAACTCTTTGTAACGACCTGAGAGCACCTCCTGGGTATCACACAGTGCTTACAGTCTCGAGGGACTATAAGACAACCCATGAGCTGGTACCTACTTTGAGCACTAAATATTATAATCATAATTGCAGAAGATTAACTGATATGTCATAAGGTTTTAATATCTGAGATCAAAAGTAAATCATAAAATTGGAAAAAAACAACTAGCTGAATTTATTAAAATACTAATAAACTAAATAACTAACTGACATATCTGAAAACCTTTAAAATTGACTGAATATAAGTTGATGGGACAACCCCCAACTAACTCCAACTAGCTATTGAACTGAAGGCATGAAAATAAATAATCTATCCTCGAAATATGAGGACTCACCACTGTTACTGCTGATAGTCTGAGAAGTCTAAGCGTGATCTAGAAACTGAGCGTTAGTACCTATGATATAATACATTATAGCACAAAAGAAAAGAGTATGCTATCAGTACTTTGAATGTACTGGTATGCTAAATGAGGTAGGATAATATGTAAGGTTTCATAAGCAGGAAAAATAAATATCTAAATATACATATAAACATAGAGTACTGAATAGAGAGCCTAAAATCTATAGATACTAGGAATATGCAATATTAGTAAATCTATGTATGCATGCCAGTCTGTAAATACTAAAAGTATATAAAATCTATAGATACCGTGGATTCATGACCAAGCATATACCATAAACTAATTAGAAATCTGTAAATTGAAATACTGAAATAACTGATACTGGTATGGTTTGGTCAAACAACACTAAGACTGAGTAACTGAACTGAGACTATAACTAAGATTATGGGAGGTATCATCCAACCTGTAACCCTATTTAGAAGGGTACAAATACCATGCCACGGGTACTAACGCTGGTTATGTGGATCTATTTCGCTGATATACCATTCGAAGGACTAAGGGTGTCAATCCTGAACTGACGGGTGACCTCTGCGAGATAGTAAAGTCTAATCTGACGGGTGACTTCTCATATCCTACACTGGCTATATAGTTTTAGAGTTTAGGGATTGCTACTAGCTACTCTGCCTATCTGATGGGAAAGTCGTCATTCCTACACTTGTTCGGTGCTAAATCCTACTCCTAACTGAAAGACACTAAAATACTTGACTATTCTGACCATAACTGATTATGATATTTAACTGTTCTGATAATGCTCACAGTATGTTCTGAAGACTATTCTGTAATAGACTGAGACTACAATAAATAAACAACTATGGTTTTCGGGTATTAAATACCCCTATGACTCAAAAAAAATAGTAAAATGACACTAAAACTTGGAGAACAAAACATGAAGGCTTTTATTAAATCAATCACTCTTGTAGGCATTTTATTAAATACTTGTAGTTCATTATTTAATCAAATCATAGGAATGTCATGGAACTTATAGAAATAACATGAATTCAACCTAATAGCACTAAATCATGGTTTAATTCAATGCATGACAACATTAAAACATGGAGAATTGAATAACAATAATAATTTCATAGAAACATGGTATAAAAATCAATATTCATGGAAGTTTATGGATACTCATAGTTTAAAATCACAATTTAATATCATGAATCTTGAAATGATGATAAATTTTGAAATTAAAGTGGTTACTTGGAATCCATGGGTGAAATAATCCCATGGATGAACATCTAACATACCTGGGATAACGAATTTGGGAGGATTGATGGAGAGTTCTTGAGATTTGTCCTTGAATTTGAGAGCTATGGTTCTTGTTCTTGAGAAGGAGATCTTTTAATATTGAGAGTAATTGAAATAATTATGACTCATTAGGGTGTTTAGGTGTTAAATATTGTGTTTTAGGTTGATTAGGGCTGTGGAAAAAGCCCCAAACACCCCTTAACGAATTTAAAAACTCCAGCAGAAAACTGATTATCCTGATTTTTAGCCTTGGCTCGATGCAGCACTATCGCTCCAATCCACTAAAATTAGATATTGGGAGTTTGCATGGTGGCGCGATACGGTGGTATAGCATTTCCACTTTGATTGGGACCTAAAATCTCAATGTGACGTGGTGGTATTGCAGTGGAATACTGGAAAAGGATAATTTCCATTTTAAGCCTTGGCACAATGTGCCATAATTGCAGTCCCTCATTGGAAATTGAGAATTGTCATTTAGATGGACTTCATGATGCGCTAGTGACCAAAATGACCTTGTTTAACGACTAAAACTTAAAATTGCCATAACTTCTTACCCGATTTTCGGATTTGGGCAAATTTCATATCGTTGAAAAGCTAATTCAATTTTCTATGCAATGGCAAGATCTAAACTAAAAAAATAATGAGTATTTTGAAAATTACATATATTACTACTCATGTATTGGGACATAAATTATGCTAGTGAAATATGGGGTATTACAATATCTCCTCCTTGGGATCATTTGTCCTCGAATGAGACTGGTTAAGTTGAGGAAAAATTGATGGACTGAGCTTACACACTGAACATGTATATTTGATGCATGGAATGCATGACTGAATTGATTTGTAAATGCATGACTAATATGAACATGATGTGCAACTGAAACTGAGAATGATAGAGAGAAATCTTAAGAAGAATAATACCTTAAACCGAATCTGAATTCGCGTAGAAAAGATGAGGGTACTTGATCCGCATATCTTTTTCTGCTTCCTAAGTGGCTCTCTCAATGGACTGATTTTACCAAAGAACTTTGATTAGTGGAACTTCTTTGTTTCTTAGTCTACGAACTTGATGATCAAGAATTTCGACCGGAACTTCCTCATAGCAAAACTGCTCTGAACATCTACGCTTTATAGGGGAACAACTTCAGCTTGATCACCAATACATTTCTTCAATAATGAGACATGGAACACTGAGCGTACTGAAGCTAGATCGGAAGGCAACTCAAGCTCGTAAGCTACCTTTCTAAAATGACTGAGAATTCTGTAGGGACCGACTTATCGGGGACTGAGCTTTCCCTTCTTGCCAAACTTCTTTACTCCCTTCATGGGAGAGATTTTAAAGAACACAAAATCATCAACCTCAAATTCAAGATCCTTTCTCCTCATATCTGTATACAATTTCTATAGGCTCTGGGAAGTACTAAGACTTTCTCTAATTAATTGAACCTTCTCTAAGGCATCAAACACCAAGTCAGGCCCTACCATTATGGACTCACCTACTTCAAACTAACTAATTGGAGATCTACATCTCCTTCTATAAAGAGCTTTAAATGGATCGATCTGAATACTGGAGTGATAGATGTTATTATGTGTGAACTCAATCAAAGGCAAGTGGTCATCCTAAATACCATTGAAATCAACAACACATGATCTCAGCATATCCTCAAGAGTCTAAATGTTCCTTTTTGCTTGACCATCTATTTGAGGATGGAAGGTTGTACTGAGATGAACTTGGGTACCAAGACACTTTTGGAATACTTTCCAGAAGTGAGAGGTAAACCTGGTACCTCTATCTGAGATGATGGATGAGAGAACACCATGCAACTTAACCAACTGTCTGAGATAGAGTTTGGCATAGTCCTCGGTGGAATAAAAGGTATGGAATGGTAAGAAATAAGCTGATTTGGTCATCCTGTCTATGATAACCCAAATAGAATCATACTGATAATGGGTATAAGGCAGTCCCATCACAAAGTCCATGTTCACTTCTTCCCATTTCCACATGGGAATACTGAACTCCTATATGGACACACTAGGTCTCTAATTTTCAATCTTAACCTGCTAACACATAGAGCACTTAGCTATAAAATCTGCAATATCCCTCTTTATCTCACTCCACCAATAGATCTCCCTTAAATCGCGATACATCTTAGTGGCCCCTGGATGAATAGAGCAGTGTGCACTATGTGCTTCTGCAAGAATTCATTGCCTCAAATAATCTAAATTCGGGGTAATGAATATTTAGAATTTTATCAATTAGGCACGAATCTTGGGATTATGTATTACTAAGGAAAGTGACATGTGGATACTAATATCAAACTCTATTCATAGTAGCTCAAACGTGGGTAGGTTTGATTATAGATTTTGATGCTAGGCTTTTAACAAAACATCAAGCTTTCACCCATTGATTCTTTCGAATACCTAATGAGTGTGTTAAGCAATTGGTAACCAAACCTCAATTTAGGCATCTCTATTTCTAGGATGATACCCATGATACAATTAACTTCACAACCACCCTTATGTCTAAGATAGTGATAGATTATCAAACTACACACATAATTGTTTACCATTGCTTTGGTATCCATACCCCTCTTTTAAGGATGATATGAATTTCTAAAGTTCACCCAAAACCTTTTTTCGAAGATGGTTTTGAGATTTCTAGAGTTTGAAGTTTTCACTCATCAATTCATATGGGTATTTAGGGCTTTTACCATAAATCCCAACCAAATGGGTCAAACAATGATAAAACCTATCAACATGAACTACCAAATAGAAGTTAACATCAACAAGCCACATAGAATTTAATCCCTAATCACACATAACCCCAAGAGGGAGATCTAGCTACATATAAGATAAATAAGCAACGATATACCCACAATATCCATTTAAATGATTTATTAAAGGCTAAGTGGACGTTACTTCAACCTTTTAACTCCTACAAATCTCCAATGAAAGTGAGTTATTCCTCCACTTAGAAGTTACTCCAATTTATTCTTCATCCAAAATTTGTACAATATTTTCTTCTCTAAGAATGGAGGCTATGAACTCAAAAAAAAACCTAACTTTTAGGGGAGATGGAATATAGGATGGATTTTAGGGTTTGAGTCTTTTTGTCGAAATTGGGATCAGGTACGTGCATTTTCAATTCTGCCTTTGGGTTTCAATCTTACGTTGAGCCACGATTGTACCAGCTTGGCCACGACCGCAGCTGCCACGACCGTAGTCGGCGTACATAAAAGAGGCTAATTGACCATGCTTGACTGCCGCGATTGTGGTTATTTGACTGCAACCACAGTAACTGAGGTCATTCTGCTCCAGGTCTTTAGCTTCACTTCTTACTTTTTTTTGATCATTTTAAGCTCCAATTCATATCTTTCTATCTCATTAACTCTATGCCTGTAAAGTGTGAATGTTAGTGCATTTAATCACAATTATGTCTCATTTATACATTCAAAATAAGGTAAGGAGCACGAATGTTGAGTGCGAATGAGTGGTAAAATTACCACTCATCAACTCCCCCAACTTAAAACTTTTGTTTATCATCAAGAAGCACTACCTTTTACCGTGAGACAACAATTATGTATGCCCAAACTTTATGCTTTAAATATCACAATGACTTCACCTTTAGTCACTACCATAAGTAGCTTATTGAATATATGCTAAGATATATTCCACTATACCCCTCATCATAAGACGCAATACCCAATGATACATAGGAATTTAAATAGAAACTAAGCAACAAAAACCAATACTCAAGAATTGACTCCCTTTGGAACACAATTAAGCTATACTCCATTTAACTCATTGGTCAGTAGGTAACAATATCACCCACATCAACTTATTCACATGGTAACCTCACAAGAAAGAGAATTCCACATACCCAACTACCAAATATGCATAAAGGAATTTTAAGTGCAAAATCTCTCTCCCTCACAAAATAAATCTCTATGCAACAAGTGTCATACCATAGGCTTTCCCTTATTTTCAATCACCACTACAAAGAAAGTAAATGATCAGAGATCTCAAATAACTTTTTAAGCTTGTAACGTAGGTCCGAATTAGGGCAGGACATCATTTGGGAACAACATGGCTACACCTTTCCTTGAACAACTAAATCACACTATTTAATTTGCCTTTTTGACTATGGGTCACTCCTCTTTATTTTTTACTCTTTTCACGTGCCTACTTTTTTTTCTTCCATTATTCACCCACTTTCTTTATTTCTTTTTCTTGCAACTTTCATACAATTCATTCCATTGTTGGATCCTCTCTTTTTTCTATTTATTTATTGTCAACGCTAAGGCACAATAGGGATTTCACTTACAACTTCATGGCCCTAAACTTATTTCTGTGAATCTTTACCACCCCCAACTTAGGATTTTAGCCTCAAGTTGCAATTTTAAGTTCAAGAAGGGTATGGCTCAAAAGAGGAATAAAAATAATGGTTCACAACTTGTAATATATTTGTCAAAGAATGGTCTGAAGGCTCAAAGTGGGTAACTAGGGATTACATTCATACTTGGGTAGGATTTTTAGCATAAAGTAGCTTCTAAAATCACAAAGATGTCCTAAGATCATTTCTCTAACCAAATACAATAAAAATTAGCTTTTAAGGACTACAGGGGCAAGTTCTAGATAACACAAGTATAACAGAGATACATGCAAAAAGCTTACCACACATGGCATGCAAAATTCGCCTAGGGGGCTTAAATGTCCCTCCCAATAGAGACAAAATTAGAGTATCTATTTCTATTAACAGGTCAACTATTCATGGAGTCACAACAAGAGAAAAAGCTTTATTGCAAAGTTGTACACATCTATTGCCTTGATTTTTGAAAATTTTGGACGGAGTGGGGTTTTTTGTTTTGCATTAGCACCATACACAATTTCCTAAACATGGAAACAACCAAAATCTTAGTCTCACAATTCGGTTCAAAATGGGAAAACCAACCATATGGCTACTCAAATTTCTCCAATGGTGAATAGTGTGATCCTAACTTTACAATTTATAATGCCATAGGTACTCAGACTTTCCTTGCATTCATGACATGCTATGAGTACTCAGAATTCCCTTGCATCTATGTCTCAAAACTCAAACACGATGCTTTACCCTTAAGAATGTCGTCACTCAATCTATCATAGGGCAAAGTTCATCATGCATCACCAAAATCAAGGTAAAACTAGAGTAAAAAGAAAAACTAAAACTAAAAATAATGATACTCCATGAAAATGTGGGCACTATCAGAGTGCCAAGATATAGAATCTCAAAAACTATCAACTCAAAACAGCAACATAAAAAGAAATATCCAGCAACACATTACCTAATATAAATCCAGAGGCACCCCCATCTAAAATGAATGCAATTTCCTCACTGTATGTGTAATAAAGTAAAAGTAAGAGGGGTCTCCCTGAATTTGCATTAATAGTTATCCTCTCCCACTGACTCTGCACCATCACCGCCAGTATCATTAGCTGACCAATTAGTAGAGGCCTCATCATCACTCTCCACCCAAGGAGAAGAAGATATATCATGGGGTTTTTAGGACCTTCCATAGGACTTTTACCTCCTTCTATATTTTGCTAAAAAAATTTTCCCTCTTCTATATCTTCTCATAGGATTCCTTGAGGTCCTTGTGTGCTCCAGTTAAGGCTGAGTTAGCCCTCTCCAACTTAGTAATAGTGGTTTTCTGCTTCTTCTGCTCCTCCCGATAAATGTTATAATCTGATCGAGTCACATACGAGTAGCAAGCGGTGGATGATTCTCCTGGCCCCTAAGGTAACCTGGACACTAACTCTCTAACCTCCCACATCTGACCTGAGATGTCATCAAAAAGGTTAGCTGATTAGTTCTATAAGAATCTATGCCCTCCTCGGTCGACTTCCCTGAGTCCATCTTCCTCTTTTTGCTTTGACCTGGGACACCCTCATCTCTGAACTTTAGTGGGAAGATGCGAGGGCCTGGGAGTAACCAGGTATCTGTAGAATATTCCTCCACCTGTACCCTCCTGCATAGCTCTATGATAAGTAAAGGGAGGAGAAGATGTGTACCTCTATGATTCCTGAAGTACCTTCACTCTGAGTGCAAAATCTTTCCCATATTTGGAGAGATGCTAGATAGGATGCAAGCCACCACCTGAGATCATATATCTGTGAAAATAGTCAAGTGAGTGCATGGCGATACCCTAATACAGATGATGTTTAGCCAAAGCCTGGCCTCAGATGTTAAATCATTCATCAAAATGTCTCTCTTGGTGGTGGCCTAGGTAACCTTTTTTCCAGTACATAAAATATTTTTCATCTAGGTCCCTGGCTCGCATGATTTTTCATAAAAATACTCCATGTCAGTATTTAAGAGCCCATACACCTCATTAATCCGCTCTGATCCAAAGTTCACTTGCTTTCCCTAAATCATCATCACTGGATTTATGAAAGAAACTATGCGTAGGTTAGCATAGAATTCACGTACCCAATGCTTATTAACAACATAGGGTTGTAGAGAAAAGCATATCTATCTAGTCTGAGAGAGTCTGGCATGAAAGCTTGGGAACTTTTCCTCTACTTTGTCTAAGCTGATAACTCTTTCAGGGAGTAACTTAGTCCTTGGCAAGTCTGCATAGCAGATATTTTAGCATTGTGCAACCATAAATCTGGAGTTGTCAAATTCTTCCATCCTTGAGGATTAGGACCTGTAAGCAATATAACTTAGACCAAAATTAGAATTATCATACCAAAAATATGATAGATCAAACAAATAAACTCATGTGGCAGTGTTACAGAAGGTTTTTGGGGAAGTTATGGGTGTGCAGAATTTCGGGTTCCTACAGACACTGTCTTTAGGTATGGCGATCATGAAATAGTGAACGTGACTGCAGTGCCATGATCGTGATCATCTTAACCACAATTGCGATACTTGAGACCTTATCATAGATTCTACACAATGCTTAAAACACAATTTTAACCCCAATTCCTTATTTCAACTAGGCATATAAACATTATAAACAAAGGATCTAAGCCTAGAATATGTGATTATAGCCCAAACTTGAAAGAATTCAAATTCAACTCATTGGGGTATTTAATCAGACACATGGTGGACACAATCATTTCAACCATTTAAAGTTTAGATTTGGGTACTCAAGACTTCCTCATTAGTGCGTACACCAATTACAACAACTAACCACAACAATAATCATAAATAAGCATGCATGTATTACTAAAAACATTATTTTAGGCCTTTCCTAAACTACAAGTTCTAAGGGTGTAATTCTATCTAAATAAAGGGAGTTGAGTCAACTTACCAAATTAGATGATTCAAGGGGTTGAGAAAATACTTAAGTATGCAACACAAAGCCCAAAATTTGAGAGAATTTTAGAGGATTTCATAAAAGATGCATGAGAGAAAATGGAATTTGGATAGTCATTTAAACTAATTTGACCACGATCGCAGTCATTCAGGCTCCGTGATCGCGGTGACATGGACCGCGGTTGCGGTAACTGAGACCAAATTTTAGGTCCCCTGCAATCCACTGTTTAATTTGATATGCCATTTTCATATATTTCTTTTTCACTTCCATTCAATATTCCTTTGAGCACCAACATTTCATGGATTATGTATGAGCAAATACAAAAATAAAAGCTACTCTATCATTCATAAATTCAAAGGATATGGGCCACTTTTTGTGGCGTGATAGGTTTCCTCCCATCGAGCGCTTAGTTTAACATCGTGGAACGACACCTCTACCATTTTATTTTGTGCCTCCACTTAGAATAGATGAACCTCCATCCCAACTTTCATTCAATATACAATGAGCAGCAGAGGGACAGAAGATTTAGATCTTCTAAGAGAGGACTTGGAAGAGGTAAGGAAATGGAAAGCAAGCTTTGATCTTGCCATTTTGAGGACTTGAACCTTTTACCCAGCTTCACATTGAATTTTTGATTTGGCTCCATGGGTAAAGGTAAAGACATCAATAGGACACTTGTTGTACATCGGAAGTTAGAGTCCTTGGCTATTGATGGTGGGGCTTCCATGTGATCTTTTTGAGTGTCAAATCCCAAAATGTAAGAATTCTACCCCTTTTCCTCACAATCCACCATTTACTTAGGTAGATGGATTCTCATCACATCCTCTAAGTACAATATAGAAAAGTAGTTTCAATGCGGTCTAATCCCTAATTCTGGAATTGCCTCCTCCATAGCACTTTCACCTCAAAATAAACTAGAGTCATCATAAAAGATGTGTTTTGGTTCTTTTTTTGACTCTAGTACCATTTCCTTTATTTGGACATCTTCCACATTATTTGATTTGAATGATTGGGAAATCACTGAGGATTCTTCACTTCCATGCTCATCATTATAGCTTCGTTTCTCTTCTTGATTAGCCTACTCTTGGGAAATGGGCAAGGTAGTGGTGATATCAAGAATTTCTTCCTTGTTCATTTCCTCAATCTTGATAATTTCCTTTCCAAATGCGTCGTTGGATTGATGTATGTCTTGTACATTCTTCCCTGTTGTATTTACCCGATCCAAAATAGTTTGCAACATTACTTCAAAAATAATGGGTCAGGTATGTTTTTCTTCCTTCATCTTATCATAAGATCAATCAAACTCATAAGAAGAACTAGTAACTCGGTTAGCATAATAAGGGGACAAGCATTTGGGAAATCACTCCAATGTTTATCTCAACCACCACACAAAAAATAAGTACACTCTCAATAGGATCGAGATGGTGTTTCCTTCTCTCTATAGGGAGCATATGTGCAATCTCTTTCGAAGAGTGGTCTATCACAATATGGACACAGGTCGTCAAGATAGGACTTCTAACTACCAAAATCATAATTGTTAGAAGACGCCATAGGAAAAAGTAAAATAAAAACAAAAATCTACCTAACACAAGAAACAAAAAAATCACAAACAAATATATACAAGTTTGAATTCAAGCAAATAAGCAAGAATTCCAAACTAACTCAATACAACAAATTATTTTCTGATAATGGAGCCATTTTTTATGACGCTCAACTTACACGTCAATTTAAATTCAAGGCGATCGTCATTAATATATTTATCCAACTTTAGAGTCGGGTTTGAATCCACGAGGAACAATCTGAATGGAAATCAAGTTAATTTGAAATAATGGAAACTTGTTAAATTCAAATCAATATTACACAAAGATAATATCAATACTAATATTTTTTTTTGGGTTTTTCTAGTATAAATTCGAGGCTATGAATATTTAGCGTTTTATCAATTAGGCATGGATCTTGGGATTATGTATTACTAAGAAAAGTGACACGTGGATACGGATAGCAAACTTCATTTGTAGTAGGTCAAATATGGGTAGGTTCGGTTATAGATTTTGATGCTAGTCTTTCAACAAAACATCAAACTTTCACCCATTGATTCTTTCGAATACTTAATGGGTGTGTTAAACAATTGGTAACCAAACCTCAATTTAGGCATCCCTATTTCTAGGATGATACCCACGGTATAGTTAACTTCACAACCACCCATATGTCTAAGATAGTGATAGATTAGAAAACTACACACATAATCGTCTACCATTGCTTTAGTATCCACATCCCTCTTTAAAGAATGATATGAATTCCTAAAGATCACCCAAAACCCTTCTTTCAAAGATGGCTTTGAGCTTTCTAGAGTTTGGAGTATTCACCCATCAACTCATATGGGTATTAGGGGCTTTCACCGATAAATCCCAACCAAATTGGTCAAGCAATGATAAAATCAATTAATATGAACTACCAAATAGAATCTAACATTAACAAACCACACACACGTTAATCCCTATTTACACATAACCCCAAGAGGGAGATCTACCTACACATAAGATAAATAATCAATGATATATCTAGAATCTCCATTGAAATGATTTATTGAAGACTACGTGAACGTTACTTCAAACTTGAACTCCCACAAATCTCTAATGGAAGTGAGCTATTCCTCCACTTAGAAGTTACTTCAATGTATACTTAACCCAAAATTTGTACAATATTTTCCTCTCCAAGAATGGAGGCTATGAACTCAAGAACAAAACTTAACTATTGGGAGAGATAAAATATATGATGAATTCTAGTATTTGAGTTTTTTTTGTTAAAATTAGAATCAGCAACGTGCATTTCCAATTCTGCCCTTGGGTTGAAATCTTTCATTAAGCCGCGATAGCACCAGCTTGGCCATGGCCGCGGCTGCGGTGACCACAGTCGGCATATAGGAATGCAGCTGGTTAATCATGCTTGACTTCTGCGATTGTAGTCATCAGACCACGACTGTAGTAACTGAGGCCATTTTGCTCCAGTCTTTAGTTGCACTCCTTGCTTCCTTTTGATCATTTTAAACTCTAATCCACATCTTTCTATGTCATTAACTCTATGCCTACAAGTGTGGATATTAGTGTATTCAATCACAATTATGTCTCATTTTCAAATCAAGGTAAGGTGCATGAATGCTGAATATGAATTAGTGATAAAATTAACACTCGTAAAAACACAACCATTGTATACGCCCATGGAGGTAATCTTGTCAACGTGAGACCCATGGAGGGGTTCGTCGATCCATATACCACTAATATCCAAGACTCTTCTCCAACATAATTCTTCAGAGAACGTCCATAATATCCAATATCTGATACCAATATCCAATATTTTTAGTGTTTCTAGTGTTTTCAACATTTCTTGTACTATTTTCAAAGCACATACTATAACACCTCGTATTTTTGAGCTAGAAATCAAACTGTCGTTACTACGTGTGTAAGATTTAATTTTGTGGTTTATATTTAAATTTATGTGTCATAATCTTTCTACTAGTATAAAAAGTGATTATGAGGTGAAAAGTGTTCATAGAAATCACTTAGAGCAAAGTTGAGCTAAGAACCTTTCATTCATCCAAAGTTTGATATTTGATTCTATAAGGGTCTACTTTGAACATGTATAACTTTTGATACATATAGAATTTTGCATCTAAATACTTACCAAATTGTATATAATTGAATTAGCTTTCCAACGATACCAATTTCTCCTAAATCCGATAACCGAGCAAAAAGTTATGGCATTTTTTGTGTGAGGCAATAAGCCGATGCGATAGCGACAAGACGCGTTGGCCAGCACTTTACGGAACTATTTCACATGCTAAATCAGTTTCTAATGGGTCTAGGGGCATTTTGGTCACTTCCCCTCACCCAAATTACGCCCCTAACATAAAATTTCATCCCCAAAGAGCATTAGGTTGCATTTTTACTTAATTTCCCTCAAATAAAAACCCCAGCCACCTCCAAGAACAAGATTCAATTTTTCTTTCCAAAGATCAAGAATTCAAGCCTTCCAATTTAAGATTCTCAAGAAAGGCTTCAAGATTAAGGTTCTATTTTTCAAATTAAACAACCTAAGGTATGTGGGACTACTATAAAAACTCCTTGGGCATAAGTTTAAATGTTTTATGAAGATTAAAGATCCCCAATTATGTTTTATAATGAAGTATTTAACATTGTTTTCGAAAAGTATGCATCATGGGATTGTTTTGATAAAATTACATGTTGTCTTGAATCACTTTTCATGGAAATTGAATAATAACCATATATATATATGATTTCACATATTTTGTAAGATTGATTGAGAGCATGAGTATGAATTCCCTCTCTTGTTGTGAATTAAAGTTTATACTTTCATTGTGAATGATTTGAAATGCACGTATTAAGATTCAAAAGTGATCTTCTCAATATCATGATGTTTGACATGGTTTATAGATGATGAGAGGGAGTTTCTTGTTATAACTATAGTAACTATATTTTTGCTTTAAAGGGAAGGAATTGCATGTGATTGAATAAATTAACATGACCACTACATGTTTTGAATCTTGCAAAGAGATGATAAATGCCTATGTTTTCTTGAGATTTTAAAGTGATGACTCTATTGTGATGTTATGAATCTTGGGTGGTCATGTGTATGTTTTGAATATGATGTGGCTATGGATTTGTTATAATATTGACTTGCAAGTCAGGGTATGACGATACTCGGAAGTGACATGCCCTTAATAAAATAATTATTAAACGTTTTAAATGTATGAAGCATGATTTTTGAAGAACTAAAATTTGGGCTTACCCGAGCAAGGCGTTTGAGTTTAAGGGCTTATCATTGGAAATCATAGTTATTGATATGGGTATTATCCTGTAAGTCGGATAATGTGGACGTCATGTAAGGGTGTTGACATGGTATACTTGTAAGGGGGTATACTATTTTTATTAAAACTCCAATTCTTGTGGAACACGTGGATTGGAGGCTAGGCCACCAAGTTAAGGGAAGATTCCATATAGCCCATGAAATTACAGATTGTAGGGTGTACCAATTAGCTCAGAAGAGTAAAAAAGTATTGAGTCATGATAGCAAGAATGTTTTTGAAACTCTAAATTATGCCCATGTGTTTTATTTAACTTATGTGTAATGTTTTATGAAATGCTCTCATCTATTTTATATAAAAACATGTTATTTTGAGTTTTTTCACATACCAGTACATCTGTATTGACCCCCTATATTTTAGGATCTGAGACACAAATCTCGGGGTCCCACTAAGCAGTAGATTGGGTTGTCTGAAGTTTGCAGTTTGTGAGTCTCCCTTATTCCAAAAGGCCTAATTTATAAGTCATTGTTATTTTATTTTGATTCATAGTCAGACTGGGAGCCTTGTCCATTCTTCAGACAGAATTTATTTTCAGTTAGTAGAGATTTCGCAGACTGGTGTTAGATGTTTTGGATATTTATGAACTCATTTCAGGATCGAGTAGTTTGAAATAAAAGTTGATCATGATTTCGTTTTGTTATGAAATTCTGCACTTCTTCTTAGTTCATGAATGGTGTATATGATTGCAAGTTAGAAGGGGCGCTTGGACCTTCATGGTTCAGGATGCCCGTCATGGCCAGGGCCTTGATTTGGGTCGTGACATATACATAACATAAGACACAAATCAAGTACACATACATGACAACAAATATATATAAAGCAATAAAATAAACAAGTGAAATGATGCGTATGATGATATGAGAATGATAATGCCATGTTCACAACCATTCAAAATAAGTATTTTCACAACGTATCCACATAATGTATTTCCACGATCAACTATAATGTTAGAAATCCATGACTACGTGAGCCAATATCCACTCATTATTTTCACTATCCATGAATTCTCTACATGATTCATATAGTATTAATATATCAAAATATGTAAAAATTCCCCACAATAAGCATTTCTAATCAACACGATACAATTATTCACATGTATTTTAGGCTATCAATAATACATAAGACCCCACACGGTCATATGTATCACACAATATCTTAGATTCAACAATTATGTCATATCCAGACCCTTACACGGGCACAACATATAGATAGCCATATTTCATGATTAGTTCTCATCCTATTAAGATGCATTCTATATACAAATTAACTACCCAGCTAGTCTGAAAGAGTTAAGACATAACCTACCTTGAAGGCCGAAATCGATCCTCAATATTTCAACTACAAAGTCTTACATCTCATGAACGATCTTTAAAACTACTAAAACCAAGAAATATAGCATTTGCTTGTCAAAACTAAGTCAACGATGCCCATATTGCCTATTTTTAATTCGGGATCAAAACGGAACTTCGAAATGAGTTTTAAAAAATAAAGGGCAAAATCAAAACTTTATCCCAAAAATGTTTTTTTCATACCTTCAGACATCTACAGCTGAAATTTCAAGTCAAATCGAGCTAAAAACGAGGTCCAACTCGAAGAAAAACCCATTTTTAGACTCTACCGGGTGAAACCTTTAAAATCATTTTTAAATCCAAGAATAGAAGTTGTTTTAAAGGTTAAAACGAGGAAAACTAGTGATAACAGGATTTAAAATATTATATAAGTGAAAATGAGTAAAATTTGGGGTTTAAATCAAGTAATAAGGTTTTTGAGATTTTGAACAATAAATCAAGAATTATAGTAATAAAATGATGACATCTTACCTTAAATCACTAATATAATCAAGAAATAGGTGATAAAATAGCTTTATAAGCACCCAAAATCTTCACTTTTAAGCTTTCACATTATTTTATGGTTTAACTCTGAAGAGGCAAGATGGAGAATGTGTAAAAATCGTGGAAAAAAACTTAAGCCCAGTCCAGGTCGTCAGGTAGTGCTATTGCACTCCTAAGTGCACGATTACACACCCTGCCTTAGAAGAAGATGTGGCAGTCGCCACCCCATCTTGCCCAATCGCAGTACTTCCTCTGCACCTAGTGCGATCGCACATGCACCAGAAAACCATCTGAGTTCTCCAAGTTCCCATCAATGCCTCGGGATTCATTTAGAATTCAATATGGGCAAACTATGCACACACACTAATTTTGATGCTCCAGAAAATATGACGATATCAGATTCTTAAAAAACATCATTTTCACAAGTTGATCCCCAAAATTCAAAATTATAATTTTTCAAATCGAGGAGTTAAAATGAGATTTAAAAGCCATAAAACCAAATAAAATATGTTGTCACCCTAAAATCGATTTTCCGAATCTGCTGGCTTAGTCTGTTCAATCATTCATCACAAAGATCAAAAGATAACCACATAAGTCCATAATAAGACTCTCGGAGCCTCCAAAATCACAATATTGCACAAAAGGTACCAAAATGCGTTGAGAATCGTACCAATCACCCCTACACTCCATAAAAACCATAATGTAACTATCGGAAGGGGTAAAACAGTCATTTCATATAGATATGCATATTTCACATATTTCATCAAATTCTCATATCGTTACATTTGAATATTGATTCTTCAAAAATGATAATGTAACAACAATTTGACGGTAAGTTTGAAATACATTATCAAAACTCACACAAACTTGTGAATAATTTCGATTTGGGAGGACCTAGCAATGCATCTATGAATTTAAAATTTTTTAATTCAAGTAGTCCACAATATTCTTCTTCAATGGAGGCAATCGATAGGTATAAACAACTCATTCTATATTAAAATATGATTAAAATATACCTTAAAGTGCAAAATAATTATATTAAAAAGTGATTAATATATAACTTAAAAAGCAAATTCTTTTATGAAATAGACTTTAAACAAGAACAAGAACAAGTACCCAATCAATGTGAATGGAGAGGATGAAACGAATAAACATACAAATAATGTGACTAAGAAATGAATGAAATGAGTGGTTTATAACAAATCTAATAAGGCAAGGACAAATTTTACCTTTGTAAGGTAAACTAGTCTCCCTACCTTGCACTACAGTTGAAATAAATTCTTCACTAAATACTCTCCATCTATAAATACTTGTTCAAGGTGTTTATAGTGGTGCATTGTATTTAATACTAAGGGTCAAATAGGTAAAAATAAATAAATAAATTATTCATTGATTCCATAAATACTTTTTCACTTTTGACTTGAAATATGACTTAAGAAACAATAAATAGATGTGATATTACTATATCACCCTTTGAATATAATAATTTTTTGCTTTGAAAAATGCAATGAATAATGTAATGTATTGTATTTAATACCAAGGATAGAATAGGTAAAAATGAATAAATTGTCCATTGATTTCATTAATTGTACAGGTATTATTGGACAACCACAATAAAAAAGTAAATAAATAAAGATGGATGGAGAGAGTACATCTTTGTCATTAAATTTTCAAGCTCCATCAACTTTTTCAGTCAAAGAATAAGATAAGTGACTCCATTTACCTTGTAAGATAACATCACGATTTTAACTTGCACTTTACCATGTAACCAAATGACATTAATTGTTACCTTGTCCGTTTTGATAACTTTCTATTTAGATATTCCCCTTTGAAATTTTAAATTAAAAAAAATTCTCATTTAGACTCCGAACTCCAATATTTTGGGACAAAGAAAGCATCAAATTGTCAGTTTAAGATAGAATTCAAAATGTTATAAAATGAACTGAACATAATTTTTATGTTTTTCCATTGCACTAAATCTCAAGCTCCTAAAGTAGACAGTTAAGATTGACTTTTTTCCCTCAATCAATTAATTCATTTTTTTCTCAACAAATTACTTATATTCACATCAAATATATTGATCTGAATTTTTATAAATAAAACTTTACCCCTAGTATGAAGAAATCATGATAGTGAAATAATTTTAACCGATTTTATAGATGAGATGCTATATGTTGTTTTGATGATGAGCAGCTGATAACAAGGGACCAAGTGCCTGGGTCGTCATGAAAAAATGCAACTGTCACAAGGTCTGTTTAGTTTTGTCTTCTAGTGTAACAAACTGTGCAAGTAAGCTTGTACCTTTCAGGACACTGGCCCAATCAGATTTCTATCCTAATCATTATTCCACTATAAAAGGAAAAGAATGCTTCTCAAATTAGTGAGTTTTCACAATCCTGATAATCCAAAGAGTGAAAGAGACGAAAACTCAGTTGTTCAAGAATTGCTCAAGTTCTTCATTTTTATATGTACTGAAAAGAGTTGGTGTTCTTGAGTCGAGTCTTGATTTGAAAATGAATTACTCATGTTATAAGGGTAATGTTTTCTTGTTTTCTTGAGAGTGCTTAGGTAGAGTTTCCTAAGTTCAATATTGGTTAGAGTTAATCAATATTGGAGTGAGCACTTGGCAGAGTTTTCAAGGTAAACTTGTAGTTGAGTTATTATAAGTAGGTGGAGTCTAGAGTTAGGCTCATTGAAGTCTATAATCAAGAAATTGATTATAGTGGATTGTTGGGTGTTTGTGAGGGCAAGCCGTGGGTATTCCTTCCTTGAGCAAGGAGGTTTCCACATTAAATCTTTATTTCTTTACTTTCATACAAAGCCTTTAATTTTTTAGTGCTTTACTGTTTCATTGTATATGACTGACTTTAAGGGACCTGGTCCCTCAATGTGTGGTGCAACCCTCCGAGTTTCAACATGTGACAATTCCTTCTCAACAATATTTCTATTTTTGAGAGTTCATGAATACCACCGATAAGATGGTACATAATCAACCACCACTAATAAGAAACATGAATTCTTTACGTTTAAAAAATACTAACAAAGAAGAAATCATGGTCGGATAAACAAAAGAGCAAATAAACATCAATGTGGAATAAATTAAAATCAGTTTGAAATAAAATTAAGTTATCCAAATATTTAAATAACAAATTTAGCTAGATACTTGCTATCAACATGCGGCAGAAGTTTAGGGGAAAGGAAAAGAAATCTAACAGAGACATTTTATATTAGCATCTGAAATTTAAATTGTTTTGCTTGTTGCTGCGGCGGAAGACAACGTTTTAAACAAACATGGACGTTTCTCTATCATAAATACAAGGGAAAATTAATCCACAGTGAATGAACATTTGAAGTCGTCTAGATATCATGTATAACCATGCCATCCCAGATATTGTCTGTTAAGCATCCTCTATACTATATAATGGACATTGAAATTTGAACTGCAGTATCTTGGATGAGATGATTTCTTACTGCAGGTCTTAGTCTCTCAAAAGGTTTATTGCTTTATCGTTATATTGTCCTACTACTGCTGCATTTTTTATTTGAAAAGATTGAGGCCAAGAAATGATCCTTATATTTGAAATATTTATTTATTTAACGTAATAATTACAAGAGTTTAACAATTATTTTTTGTAGTTTTTTCTCATGTTTTACCTGAGATAGTTAATCTCACATTTTTAATACAAAATATACTTAGAAACTAACATATATTCATAAATACATATAGAAAAAAATACAAAAAATAATTGTTACTTAGAAGCTAACATATATTCATAAATACATACAGAAAAAAATAATTTTACATTTCATTTCGAAATTATTATTTCTTATACCACCAACATAACAATTAGAAGTTTTTTCTAGAAAAATTAAGGAGTCTCTAATTATATAGTTACTGACATTAAATGAAATGGAATTATACCTATAGAAGATTTATATAGTTACCGACACTAAATGGAATGGAATTCTATCTATAGAAGATGATTATAACCCAACAATCTCTAATGTATTTCAATCCAGAAATCAGCAAAATAAATTCACAGAGTAAATTTATTGAAAAAATTAACATATAAGCAAACAAAATAAAGAAAAGATCATATTTTTTGTGACCTATGCATATGAATATGCTACAAATTACAGAGATACACAAAGAAGTCTGAAGAAATAATATAACACCCTCAAAATCTGATGTCACAAATATAAGAGCATCTAATACATAACGGAATTTAAAAATATATAGTTTGTCTATAGAAACGACATAAACATGTAAACAAAGATAAGATGAGGTTCCGGGAAAACAACTCTGAACTCTAGAGTAGTCCAGTACCTCGAAAAGTCACCAACTCAATCGCATGAATTCAACCTCCGTGTATCATACTCGAGCTAGGATCTGCACCGAAAGAGCACAATAGGATTAATTATAGTTTACTTGTACTCAGTAGGTATCATTAGCCGACTAAGTAAAGTAAAAAATAATATAAGCAAATAAAACTATGAGTATGTCACCTGCAAACAGAAAAGTGTTCAAACGGTAGCTGACACCGTCTCCACTAATAGTTCTAATATAAATACTAAAATGAAACAACACAAATATATATATATGTATATATATATATAACTAAATCATTTCTAATGAGAACAAAGCTTCATGTGTTGGTTTGAAATATGATATATTATAGACAAAAATACTTGTATGTATTAAACCAATAAATTATGATTAACTCCCCTCAAAGTTGGTTCTGAGTCAGGAACCATACATTGTTCATCTAATAATTTTGATGTGCAGTATACGATTAATGAATATACCTGCATGATGCACAAAGATGGATTCCTCTAAGAAGATGAAGGATGTATATTAGTTTTTCTAACATAAGGGGGAGATTATAAGTGATATGAAATATGTTAGGAAATATCATCAGATCCTCGAAATTCCCTCCATGTTTTTACATAGATGGATTCTCGGAATGCCCCTCATGTTATGATATTGATGTATATCAGTTGTAGTGAATGTCTATCAAGATATAGTTGATATCTATCAGAATTTGAAGTATCTGTCTTTTACTCAGAAATAATGAGTAAATTTCTCCTATAAATAAGAGGATTTACTCATTGTAAATCATTCCTCAAGAGAAATAAGAATTACTCTTTCTTCTCTCTCTACTCTTCTTCTTTATTCTTTATTATTTCATAACACGTTATCAGCATGAGTTGCAAACCAGCTGAGATAGATGAACAAGTAGTTTTGGCGAGAAAAATACAGTCGGTGAGAACAAGGTTTGTAACACAAAGTCATTCATATTTCGAATATGAGAGGTTGAGCAAAATTTTCTTTTGTCTATTTGTGTTTTCTCTCTATTTGTGTTTATGATTTATATACTTATATTATACTAAGAACAAATTTAAACATGAGGGTAGAAAAAAATCAAACCCCTAACTACTTTAAATATTGACATATATTAGTCAGAAAATAAGTGTTGTAATTCCAACCTTGTGTGAAGTTCACATTGCACATCTACTTAATTCTTGTGGTTAACTATAATTTTATGAATTATTATAGTATTTATACATAAGATAAAAGCTATGATTTACAGCAATCCATATCAATATTGTTTGTACATAAATAAAATAAGCATGTGTCTGCTAATTGGTAAAATACAAACAATAGTATTTTATATAGTTTTTAAAGTAATTTTATGAACACCTCCGATATAATTACAAGTCTTCACACTTATTCTTGAATTGCAGGAAGATATTATTTTTAATTTCTTATTTATTTGTATTTGCTATTAATGGTATAATTATTGTTGGATTTGTTGGATCTAAGGGAAAGTAATGGTTTAGAACTATTTATACTTTAAAATTTGTTCACGAAGAATAATATTGTTTAAATGGATGATAAAATATTAGATTCAAGTCCCAGCTTAAGACACCTTTATATGTATAAGACGTTGAGTTTGATTCTTAATGCACCATATTGATGATATTATGATGGTTAAGGTAAAATAATTTGTTTTTGATGAAAAGTCGTGAAACTTGTCCATTGAATATGCTTCATTCCATGAAGTGAATATGGTAGCAATATATGATAGGTTTGAAAGATGGCAATTTGCTCCATTCTTGAAGTGAATATGGTATCAATACATCATATGTATTCCTCAATTTTCTCTTGTAGTAGCAATATCTTAAAAGAGGATATAAGCTATCATAATTTGATAGGCTTAATGCGTGATAAACGTGCACTTGATTGTGATCGTATCACAACTCACCTTTAAAAGAGGTAGGATAACTGAGAGAGTTATTTTGAAATCTACTTCTGAAGTAGTAAATTTAAAAAAAATTTCATGTAATAGTAAATCTAAAATTTACTAAAGCAAAAAGGCACATGTCATGGTAGACTTGGAGTTTACTAGTATAAAAGTTCTTGGAGTTAACTAGTATAAAAGTTCATAAATTGACATCAACGATTGCTATGTTCCAAAAATATTCATATTAAGTATTAGACATATGTTAAAGAAATAGAAGATTCTTCATGAATTATTTATTTTGCTTGTTCTAATGTCAAGTTAGTTAGACCAACTAATGTTTGGATTTGATCCCTCAAAATCTGAAAAGTATAAAAGGTGAATATAGGCTCGTTCACCAGTCATGTGATTTGTTATGATGCATCGATATAAGATGATCACTTGTATGTTTATTGCCAACTGGCAGTTTGACATTCATAAAGTTATTGCTCAATAAAGTTGAGTTAAGAACATAACTTTCAGATTCTGTAATCAAGACAATTCATCTTGATGATGATGGTTTGGAATTAAATGCCTTAGATAAATAGCTACACCATTGCTAATGAGAACAAAGATTCATGTGTTGGTTTGAAATATGATATATTATATACAAAAGTACTTGCATGTATCAAACCAATAAATTATGATTAAATCCCCTCAAAGTTGGTTCTGAGTCAGGAACCATACATTGTCCGTCTAATAATTTTGATTTGCAGTATACGGTTAATGAATATACTATGATGCAAAAAAATGGATTCCTCTAAGAATATGAAGGAAGTATGTTAGTTTTCCTAACATAAGGGAGAGATTATAAGCTCTATGAAATATGTTAGGAATTATCATCAGATCCTCAAATGGCCTCCATGTTATCAGCTAGGATCTGCACCGAAAGAGCACAATAGGATTGAGTACAGTTCACTTGTAATCAGTAGGTATCATTGGCTGACTGAGTAAAGTAAAAAATAATATAAGCAAATAAAACTATGAGAATGTCACCTACAAATATAAAAGTTTCCAAATGGTAGCTCACACTGTCTCCACTAACAGTTCTAATATATATACTAAAATGAAACAACATAAATATCTCTCTCTCTCTCTCTCTATCTATCTATCTATATATATATATATATATATATATATATATATATGAAAATCATACGGGATCTAAATATAAGTCATAAAAAACTAATAGAATCATGAAAGATGCATATTCAATGCAATAATGATGAGATGAATAGTGAAAGTCATTACATGACTTTTTTTATACACCTACCGAGCTCGCAGCTCCCAACATAAGACCTATGAGGGTTAACAATCCATATACTATAACTAATTTCTCAAAAATCAACCCACCTCTATGGCTCATGTTCACATAGAGAATTCTTATAAAAATGTCTCATTTTCTTTTAAAAATAGTGTTCCTTATTGATACCGGTATCTCATAAATGTATATTTGTAGAATGAGGATGTAATGCTCATAACTCAAATCAGTATGAAGATATTTAATTCATTCAATATGTATATAAGTGATCCTAGAAATCAACTCAATATGTCCACCATTTATGATTATCAGCTCTAATTAGGTACCATCTGAATAAATATGCATATAAGAATAATTAATATCATATCAAACTCTAACTCGAGCATTTTTATTAGAAGACATCCAATGCTCAATAAGGCCTATAATAATAATAATTCAAGCCCCCACACGAATATTATATATAGAATAAAGGCACGTAAATGCATAGATAAAGCAAATGAAGTCAAGTAAATCCCCCATACGGGCAACATGCAATACCAGATATCACAAGTTAACAATAACAGAATATATTGCCATACTTGGGAATATAATAGTAATCATAATCTTGAAATATAAATTTCATAGTTATTTTTCTCAACCCATATCATGCTTTACTTATTTATTAACCACCGAACTCAATATGAAGGAAGTTAAGCCATGACCTTCCTTAAAACAAGGAAATTCAATCCTAAAGTGCTTCAACATGGGGCATTCCCCTTTTGAACAACCTTGGAATCGACTACAACATTCAAATTTAGCATCTACGCATTAAAATATAGCGAATGATACCCACATTTTTCATATTTTAGTCGGATCCAAAACGGCCTCGAAAATGAAAAAAGTAAAATCAAAATTTTATTTTAGAAATACATTCTTCAAGGTTAAATGAATCTTAGTTGAAATCCCACACAAAAACGGGTTAAAACGAAGTTCAAATCAAAGAAAAACTATTTTTAAGTTTTACCGGTAAAATCCTCAAAATCTCATTTTGAATTATATGATTAAAGAGTGTTTTTAATGATACAATAAAGGTAAGATGATGAAACCAAGGTTTTGGAGCTTACCCAAACTCAAATGATAAAGAAATCCTCAAAAATCATTCAAATTCTAAGCTCAAAAGTGCAAAAATAGTGAAAAATTGCGGAATGGGATAGATATACAGATTGAAATCTTAGTGGCTAAATGACCACTAAAGAGTTCCTTGGTCACTTAACTGGTTGCACTAGTTAATGCCTTACACTAGTAACTTAGCTAATATGCTAAGTTTCTAGTTGAACCATCGAGATTCGTTCAAAATCTCGTGAATATAAATGAACTATGCTACTGAACTATTTGTAATATTTCAAACTCAATGGCCACATTGAATTTTTGATAAGAATCATTTTTAACAAATTAACCCCCGGGGTCCCTTAAGACATATTTCACTAGCTCCAAACTCAAATCAACCCCACTACTAACTCAAATTTGATATTTCAGACCTAATAAAACTGTTCAAATCACCATCCGGCACTTAAAATATCAAATGTTGACTAAAGTCTACATAAAACTTTTAAAGCCTCTAAAATAACAAACTCTCCCAAATCACTCCAAATTACATCGGGAATCATGTCAACCATGTGCATACCCCAAAATAAATATGTAGCAACTATGGAGAAGGATAAAATGATCAAACTACATAAAAATCAAGATTTCACATTTTAAATCATTAAAATCAGGACCCCTATGTGTTGTTTCAATAGTCCAAGTGCTCTTCAAAATTGCATTCTTTCAGGTATTTTTCATAATCCAAGAATTACGAGTTTGTGGACAATATCATTCCTTTCCTGCATCTATAATACATAACCAAATGTTATACCTCTATGTTTCCACAACCTTTTGGGATTTTAAGTATAAGTCGTGTGATTTTTGGAATTCGTAACAACTCTTTTCTTTAATAGTGGTGCAATTATGTAAAGAATTATGAGGTAATTTCTTAAATTTTACAATGTCATATAAATTAAAATAGAACAAATAAAATATCAAATAAGGAGGAAAAATTAAATCGGAATGTAGGTTATAGAGAGCTATCACATCACTTTGTTTATATTTCATCTTTATATTATGCACTAGTTCTTGAACACATGAGTTGCACATGTATTTCATGAAAATTAGAGTCAATATTTTTAAAATTATCATAATAAGTGTAATAAAATGAGGGTTATCAGTATACTTACATGTTTAAGATCATGATGAGCACTATCAGTTATGTAATAGTGTTCAGTCTAGTTTAGTCTACTCCAGTATCAGTGTCAGTTCAGTTCAGAGTAGGATTCAGCACCGAGCAAACTCAGGAATACGGGATCACCTGATAGTAGAGAGTGTGACCTTTAGTAGCAATCCCTGAGTTACAGAACTACATAGCCAGCTTAGGTTAGAGATGTCTACCTTTCAGTTGAGGGTTAAAAAAAGGTTTACCTTTTAATTAAGGGTGACATATATCTCTTTAGAGAACCTGCCAGTTGAGGGTGAATCCTTAGTCATTTAGGACACTTGTTTAGTAAATCCACACAGCCAGTGTTAGTACCCGTGGGAAAGTACTGACACTCTTCCAACTGGGTTATAGGTTGGAGCCCGATTAGCTCAGATTGGGGCATATCGGTTAGATGATACCTCCCACTGTCTCATATAGTATTTAGTATAGTTTTAGTCCAGGTTTGCTCGACCAAAGAATACAGATTTTTAGTTATTTAGTTATCAAATTTTAGTCTTTAAGTTTACAGATTATTTCAGATATATGTTTATGCTTGGTCTTGCATTCTCAGCTGTTATAATTTTTATGCATTCGTGTACAGTTATCTTATGCTATTCAGTTAGTATTTATTTCATATGCATAGTACCCTATGTATATCAGCCTAACTTCATCTCATATACTAGTACATTCAAAGGACTGGCTGTATACTCTTCTTTGCGCTATGATGTCTTATATCATAGGTTCAAACACACAATTTTCTGATCACAGTTAGATAGCTTAGAATAATCCAACAGTCATAGTAGTGAGTCCTTATCTATCAAGGACATATTATGTTTATTCAATAATTTCATTATTTCCTTTCATTCAGTTAGTTGGACTTATTTAGGGGTCTGTCCCTTTAAATCCTCAGTCAGTTTTGAGGCACTTTCAGACAGTCAGTTAATTACTTTTAATTTTTATCAGATGTTTTAAACTTATGATTGATTCAGTAATTTAGTATTTAGATTTATATTTACCGTCTCAATTTATCTTTCACAAAAGTGTTATGTTCATAATTGTTCAATGCTAACATTAAGTACCAGCTCATGTGTTAGCTTGTGGTCACTTGTAACCATAAGCACCATTGTCACAACTAAGGGGTAGCCCCGAGTTATGAAAAAACATGGTATCAGAGCCAAGATTTTTAAAGTATCCTAGGGAGTCTGAAAGTTATATTAAGTAGAGTTTTGTCCATGGGTGTTAAGTGCACCAAAATTATGGACAAGAGGCACAAGACATTTAGGAAAAGTTTCCCTTCTTTTAGTACGCATGTCGTGTGAATAAGAATGAGCTCTATTTAAACTCTATTTCTAACTCATCCTTTATTTTGTTTATAGACACTACCTCCCAAAAGAAACTATGGAAAAAGGAACGGAAACTAGCCCACACCACCACCTATTCAGGAAGATCCCTTGAATGAGCATGTTTCTCATGCTGAATCAGAGCTGTTTCCACTACTTTAGCTCATTCAGTAGCTAATTAGAATAATTAGTAGGCTATTTCCCCAGCTTATCAGTGGCAAATACAATTGCGGTCATGATTTGGTATTTCACCTAAATGAATCCTCTATTATTTTTTGGATCCAAGTTTGAGGAGGATCCATAAGAGTTTCTGTCTATTATACAAAAAGTTACTAATATTATGGGTATCACATCTAGTGAGAGTGCAGAGTTGGTTGCATATCAATTACAGGGTGCAGCTCACACCTAGTATAAGTAGTGGAAGGAAGATAGTAGTATTGAGGTAGGACGTGTAGAGTGGGAGAAGTTTTCCACGACTTTTCTAGACAAGTTCTTCATGTTAGAGTTGAGGAAAGCTAAAGTTTAGGAGTTCATTTATTTGAAGTAAGGCAATATGAGTATGGAGGAATACTTGCTTAAGTTTACTAAGTTAGTGAGGTATGCCCCTTCGATGGTGGATAATAATGGGCCTAGAATGAGTAAGTTTGTGTCTGGTGTATCTGATAATGTGATCAAGGAGTGTAGGACCACAATATTTATTAAGGAGTTGGATTTATCTAGACTTATAGTTAATGCTCTGCAGATTGAGGAAGAGAAGCTTAAGACGAAGAAGAAAGAGAATAAGAGGGCCTGAAAAGGTAGTTTTAACTTTTCTCAGCCAAGGCCAGTAGGTGCTAATCTCTCTCATTTTTGTTAGAAGCCTTCAGCCCTATCCCAGTCTTCAACTAGTGCATCTGAGCCTAAGTTCAGGCAAGATAGTTAGGATAGAGTGCCAGGCTCCAAGTCCCAAGGTAGTGTAAATAGTGTTCTTACTAATCTGCTTTGTAGAAAGTATAGCAAAAATCATCAGGGTGTATAGAGAAATGATAGTGATGTGTGTTTTGGATATGGCAAGATAGGCCATAGAGTCAGAGATTACCCAAAGGCCGACCAACAGGGTTAGTTTAATCGCCCTTCAATTCCAGCTGGTTGCCCGACTTAGCAGGGTGCCGCTTCCAGCGCAACTAGTGGGCTATATCAGAATAGGTTGTATGCCCTCCAAACTCAACAAGATAGGGAGAGATCTCCTAACTTAGTTATGGGTATGTTACAATTGTTTAATCTCTATGTTTAAACTTTATTAGATCCCGGAGCTTCACTCTCCTTTGTAACTCCTTATATAGCATTCACTTTTTGTGTTATTCTCGAATCTTTAGCAGAACCCTTCTTAGTGTCTAATCCAATAGGTGTTTCTATTGTTGCCAGGCTGGTATATAGAGACTGCCCCATTGTAGTGTCCTAGAGAGTTTTCTCAGTGGATCTTGTAGAGTTAGATATAACTGATTTTGATGTCATTCTCGGCATAGATTGGCTCCTCTCATGATATGCCTCAATTTATTCCATAAATAGAGTCATTCAGTTTTAGTTTCCCAATGAACCAGTTATTGAATAGAGAGGTAGTATCTCTCTGCATAGGGGTCATATTGTTTCCTATCTTAAGGAATGAAAAATAATTTCTAAAGGGTGTGTTTATTACCTTGTTTGAGTCAAATACTCTAGTTTTTTGACACCAAGTCTTAAGTCAGTTTTAGTAGTAAGGGAATTTCCAGATGTGTTCCCTGAATACCTCCCCGGAGTTCCTCCCAAAAGGGGAATTGACTTCGGAATAGATCTCCTTTCAAATACCCAACCTATCTCTATTCCACCCTATAGAATGGCTCCAGTTGAGCTTAATAATTTGAAAACAAAGTTGAAAGATATCTTAGATAAGGGTTTTATCAGCTCCAGTGTTTCCTCATAGGGTGATCCAGTCTTGTTCGTACGTAAGAAAGACGATTTTCTCAGAATTTACATCGATTACCATCAGTTGAACAAAGTCACAATCAAGAATAAGTATCCACTTCCCAGAATTAATGACTTATTCAACCAACTTTAGAGTGCCAGTCATTTCTCTAAGATAGACCTCAGATCCGGCTATCATCAGCGTAGAGTCAGAGAATGTGACATTCGAAAGATAGCCTTCAAAACTCGGTATAGTCACTTCGAATTCTTAGTTTCCTTTGGACTAATGAATGCTCTTACAGCTTTCATGGACTTGATGGATAGGGTGTTCAATCATTACTTGGACATGTTTTTCATAGTCTTTATTTATGATATTCTTGTCTATTCCCGTACTGAGAATGATCAGTTTATGATCTTACAGCTCTTCGAGCTTATCATTTGTTTGCCAAATTCAGTAAGTACAAATTTTGGATAAGATCGGTAGCTTTCCTTGGCCATAGTATTTACGGTGATGGCATTAGAGTTGACCCTCAAGAAATTAAAGTAGTGAGAAACTGGCCTAGACCTATCTTTCCATTAGATATTAGGAGTTTCTTGGGCTTAGTTGGCCATTACAGATGGTTTATTGAGGGTTTTTCCTCTATTGCATCCCCCATGTCTGGATTGACTCAGAAGAAATTCAAATTCCAGAGTTTGGATTCTTACAAGAAGAGTTTTCAGGAGTTGAAGACTTGTCTCACTTCAGCCCTAGTTTTGACTCTGCCAGATGGTTCAGATAGATTATTGTGTTTACTATGATACTTCCAGAGTTGGTCTTGGTTGTGTGTTGATGTAGAGAGGTAAGGTCATAGCCTATGCCTCTAGATAGCTCAAGCCCCATGAAAAGAATTATCCTATCCATGATCTTGAGTTGACAGATGTTGTGTTTTCTTTGAAGATATAGAGATATTACCTTTATAGGGTTCATGTTGATGTGTTCATGGATCATAAAAGCTTGCAGTATGTGTTCTCACAGAAAGATTTGAATTTTCATTAGAGAAAATGGCTTGAGTTGTTAAAAAATTATGATATGAGTATGTTGTATCATCAAGGCAAGATCAATATAGTGGCAAATTCCCTTAGAGGGTTGTCTATGGGTAGTGTTGTTCATTTTGATGAGGATAAAAAGAAGTTAGTTAGTGAGGTTCATCAGCTTTCTATATTAGGTATCATATTGTTTGATTCAGTAGAAGGTAATGTATGGGCTTAGAATGGTTTAGAATCTTCCTTAGTTACTGAAGTAAAAGAAAAGCAAGATAGAGATCCTTGTTTGGTTAAGTTTAAGGAGGCAATTTGGGATCAGAATATGGAGGTTTTCTCCAAAGAGGGAGATGGAGTACTTCGTTGTTAGGGTAGATTATGTGTTCCATGTGTTGATGACATGAGACAGTGAATACTTGCAGAAGCACATGGTGCACAATACTCTATCCATCTAGGAGCCACTAAGATATACCGTGACTTATGGGAAATCTATTGGCAGAGTGGTATGATAAGGGATATTGTAGAGTTTGTAGCTAAGCGTTCAAATTGTCAACAGGTTAAGGTTGAGCACCAAAAACCTAGTGGCATATTATAGAAGTTCTATATCCCTACTTGGAAGTGGGAGATAGTGAATATGGATTTTATGACAGGGTTATCTTGCACGCGTCGTCAGCATGATTTTATATAGGTCATTGTAGACAGAATGACCAAATCAGCTTATTTTCTGCTAGTTCATACTTCTTACTCAGCTGAGGATTATGCCAAGCTCTACCTTAGGGAGTTGGTTAGCTTGCATAGGATTTTGTTGTCTATTATATCAGATAGAGATACTCAATTTACCTCTCACTTTTGAAAGGCTTTTCAGAAAGTTCTTGGTACCCAAGTTCATCTTAGTACAACTTTTCATCCTCAGACAGATGGTCAGGCATAGAGGACCATTCAAACCTTAGAAAACATGTTGAGGTAATGTGTTATTCACTTTAGAGGTAGTTGGGATGATTACTTACCTTTGATTGAGTCTGCCTATAACAACAATTATCACTCCAGTATTCAGATGGTCCATTTGAGGCTCTTTATAGAAGGAGATACAAATATCCTATTGGTTGGTTTCAGGTAGGTGAAGGTGCTTTGATAGGGCCAGATTCAGTGCCAGAGGCCATGAAAAAAGTTAGTTGATTAGGGAGAGCCTGAAGATAGCCCAAAGCTATCAGAAATCCTATACAGATATGAGGAGAAAAGATCCTGAGTTTGAGGTTGGTTATTTGGTTTATTTAATAATCTCACCCTAAAAGGGAGTGAAGTTATTTTGAAATAAGGGAAAGCTCAGTTCCTGATATATTGGCCCATTTAGAATATTGAGTTATTTTGGAATGGTGGCTTACGAGCTTGATTTCCCTGCAGATTTGGCGTTAGTGCATCTAGTGTTTTATGTTTCCCTATTGAAGAAGTGTATTGGTGATTCAGCTATTGTTGTTCCTTTAGAAGGCATGGATGTTTAGGATAACCTTTCTTATAAAGAAGTCTCAGTTGAGATCCTGGATCGTCAGATTCATAGATTAAGGAATAAACAAGTTACCTTGGTCAAAGTTCTTTGGCGGAATCAGTCCATTGAGAGAGCCACTTGGGAAGAAGAAGCAGATATACGAATCAAGTACCCTAATCTTTTCTCCGCAAACTCAGATTCATCTTAACGTAACAATTTTCCTCAGATTGACACTCTTCCATTCTCAGTTTCAGCTATGTAATCCATTTTATGTCATTGCATACATTCATTTTAGTTCATGGATCATGTTTTAGACTGAGTCATGCTTATTCAATATATGATCTCAGTTACTTCAGTACTCTTAACTAACCAGTCTCATTTGATAATGAATATTCCCAAAGGAGAGATATTATAATACCCCGTAAAAGTCTTAGCTTATGTCAGCTCTCAGTTGCATGCATATGGGGTCCAAAGCTTAGAAATTAGCCTAAGTGTTGGGACTTAGTCATTTCCAAGGCCCCTAAACTTTAATGATTTATTTTTGATCTTCCCGACCTTGGAACATCAATTCTTAAGTTGATTCATTATTGGCGTTGTTCAAAGGACATATCTGGTGATTTTCAAAAATTTTTAGACGAGCGTAGGGATGTTCTTGGGAATCCAAAATAGTAGCAACACTGGGATTAGCCCACACTGCGCCCTCCAGTGTGCCGCTCTAGAGCCCATGTCGCCCACTCCTTTGGCCATCCAGCTTTTGATTTCTTATTATTTAATGGAATTTGGGTCAAATCCCCTCACCGAAACTTGTCCATAAGATGAAATTTAGTTCCCCAAGAAGCATTATTTGCCCTATTACTCATAAAATCTCTCAAGAAAACTATCTTTACCTCAAGAACAAAACCTAAACCTTACTCAAGAAATCAAGGAATTCAAGCTTCAAATCTCAAGAAATTCTCAAGAATCTTCACAAATTCATCCAGTGAGGTATGTGTGATTTCATCCATGGGTTCCTTTATCCTATAGAGTCCAAGAATCCCTTTTTGATTTTAAATTATGAGTTTTGAATGTTCAAGTTGAACTAATTCCATGAATCTCTTGTTAATTGAATTACAAGTTATGTTTATAAATGTTTTTCAAGTGGGATGCACCATTACATGTTTTAAATGTTGTATTCTTCACGTTAAATCCCTATGTTATAATTTTAGTTTTGTAATCATGTTATTCTCTCATTTTTTACCCATTCCCAAGGTTAAGTTCATGACTCTTATGTGTTTGATGAAATGCCTAAGTGTTGGGTTTTGAACAATGATCTCCTACTATGGTTTTAAAGCTTTTATATGGCATTATTGTTATACTCATTCAGTGTTGGTGCATTATGAACACCCGATACCTATGTGATTTACATAAATTAAGATTTTCAGGTACTCAGACAGGTAATCCATGAATCTTATCAGTATACTTATATGTTTATGATCATGATAAGTACTATCAGTTATGTAATAACGTTCAGTCTAGTTTAGTCCACTCTAGTATCAGTGTCAATTCAGTTGGGAATAGGATTTAGTACCGAGTGAACTCAAGTATAAGGGCTCACCTGACAGTAGAGGGTGTGATCCTTAGTAGCAATCCCCGAGTTACAGACCTACGTAGCCAATGTAGGTTAGAGATGTCTACCTGTAAGTTGAGGGTTGACAAAGTTTTTACCTGCCAGTTGAGGTTGACAAATATCTCTTTAGACCACTTGCTAGTTGAGGATGAATCCTTAGTACTTTTAGACACTAGTTTAGTGGATCCACATAGCTAGTGTTAGTACCCGTGGCACGGTACTGACACTCTTCCAACAGGGGTTACAGGTTGGACCCCGATTATCTTAGATTGGGGCATGTCAGTTAGACGATACCTCCCACAGTCTCAGTACAGTATTCAGTATAGTTTCAGTCCAGGTTTACTCAACCAAAGCATATAGATTTTCTATTATTCAGTTATCAGATTTTGGTCTTTCAGTTTATAGATTATTCCAGATATATGTTTATGCTTGGTCTTGCATTTTTAGCTGTTAGAGTTTTTATGCATTATGTTTAGTTATCTCATGTTATTCAGTTAGTCCTTATTTCATATACACAATATCTCCTGTATATTAGCCTAACCTCATCTCATATACTAGTACATTCAAAGTACTGAACGAATACTCTTCTTTGTGCTATGATATCTTATATCATAGGTTCGGATTCATAATTTTTGGAGCGCAGTTAGACAACTCAGCATAATATAGTAGTCGTAGTGGTGAGTCCTCATCCATCGAGGTTATATAATGTTTATTCATTTTTTTAGTAGTTCTTTTTATTCAGTCAGTCAAAGTTAGTTGGGGTCTGTCCCATCAGCTCCTCAGCCAGTTTAGAGGCTTTCAGAAAGTCAGTTCGGCAGTCACTCAATTACTTTCAATTTTTATCAGATGTTTCAAACTTATGATTGATTCAGTATTCTAGTATTCATGTTTATATTTACCTTCTCAGTTTATCTTCTACACAAGTGTTATGTTCATAATTGTTTAGTGCTCGTAATAGGTACCAGCTTGTGAGTTAGCTTGTGGTCATATGTGACCATAAGCATCGGTTTTGTGACTAGGGGGTAGCCCGGGTCATGACAGAGTGTTAGAATCTCTATGAATCCTTTGATTTGCCTTATAAAATATAAATTTAAAGGTTTCGAGCTTGATCTTGAATTCAAATTGATTTGTGAATTTGATGGATGTGATCTTAACTTGCACTTGAATTCAAGAGCTTTTGAGTTTGTT
>NC_061121.1:201692568-201729497 GCF_002878395.1 Capsicum annuum
TAGAATCTTGTTGTCTTGATCTTGAATCTTGATGAATTGGATTTGAATGCTTGAAATTTGAAAAAAAAATTGTGGTGTTTGATCCACGAGCTCTCTCTTGCTTCTTATTAGAACTGTTCGTGGTTTTTCTAAATTGTGATACCCCTATTTATAGTTGTAGAAGAAAAGAGTCATGGTGAAGATAAACTTCTTTTGGCTAATAAGATTTAAGTGACATGATGGCATTTGATTTAGCCTTGTTTCACTAGGCATGCTACATTATTTTGACATGTGGCATGTTTCTATTAACTTCTTCACTTGACTTTACATGCCACGTCATTCGACAAGTGTCACCAAATTGGGCCTTTAGAATAATTTGGTCCCTAGCAAAGTCGACTCATCATTTGTAGTCCAAATTAATGGACTAGCCCAATATAAATTGAGCTTTAATTAAATCCAATTTATTTCAATTTAAATAATTAATTCAATTTTTTATTTACAATATTTATTTAGACTAATATATTAAAAATTTACGTGTTCACAAATGTCCCTACTTCAAGACTTATCGACGTATTTAGATCTTCGTAGACTAGACTTGAAGTATTAACTTGATGATTTAATTTAATTCAATAATAATTCCTATGTGTAATCGAATAGCCCAAAATTTAAAAATATTACCCAATATCGAGTTAATAATGATAATTATAATAATTATCATTAAAATTATTTTGTGAAGATTGTATTCATTTGATTGGAGGAAATCTATGTATCCAAGTGAATCCTACTCCAATATCCAATATGGTCTTGGCACCAACCTTCATGGACTTAGAAAAAACACTCCTTTTAGGAGTCCAATTATTGCAGTCTTACTTCTATCAAAACGTTGCAATAATTGTCGCATTGGGACTTCTTCTTGTTGAACTAGAACCTGTCACATTTTTCTTCTAGAATTGTAACACAAAGTAACCTCAATTTTGCAGTGTACGACCCTCGTTACCTCTCTATAAATATGTACATGCTTTCAATTATTTTTTCATCAATTGGAGCATCACGATCCACATCAAGGAACCATAATGTTGGGTTATAATTTTCTTCTCGTTTTATTTTCTTCATTTTTTTTCAGCCTAGCATGTTAGTGGTATAAAATTTATATCAAATTGTAGAAATATCAAAATCATGAACAGTTTAATATCCAAAAACTAGACTTCAAGATCTACAGCATATCCAAAATTCAGAATTTAAATCCTTCAATATAATTCCAGAAACTTTTTGAAAGTTAGCATTGAATTTTATCATGCTGAAAATTTCAGATCTGTGTGTCTTTACGAAAACTTTAATATCTTAGTGCAAGCATGACGAAATCGCAAGCCGCTTGATTCTTGTGAAACTATGCACAAATATCTATAACATAACCAGAATCCATAATTTAATATCTTCGATATCTTTTCAGATATTATCTCAAAATCAACATTGAGTTTTGATGCACCAACAATTTCAGATTTGCGTGATGACACCAAAAAAATTATATCTCAGTGAGGAAGTATCGAAATTATGATCCGCTTAATTCTATAGATACCGTAAACATGCATATATAACATTTCTGAGATTTTTATTTAACACCTCCTAGATCTTTCTAGATAAACTCTTGAGGTTGATCCTAAATTTTTTCTGACATTGAATTTCTGATTTGTGTCGCCTCACTAAATAATATATATCATGATGTGGGAACATCATCATCAAAAAATATTTTGATTTCTATAAAATAGAATTCAAAAGTCTTATTATCTCTAAAATATTTTGTCTCAAGCCCATCCAAGTTGGTGATGTATGACTTTCGAGTTTGAAATGTCCTAACAAGTAACAACATTTTGTCTCAAGCCTATCCAAGTTGGCAATGTATGAATTTCGAGTTCGAAATGTCTTGACAGGTAACAATTTCTCTTATACATATGTTGTCTTTAAGTTGACTCTTTTTCTTATTTTGCAGAATTGACATAGATAGCAATATGCAATAATCGACTTAAAGTACGAGAGTTTAACTTTGCCTCCGTACACCTTAATGACGATCAATTTGCCTTCAAGTTTGGTTGTGCAACAATCATCTTAAGGTGCGCGAGTTTAAATTTGCCTCTGTACACTTAAGATCAATCCATTTGGATTCAAGATGGTGACTATGAAATAATCGACTTAAGGTTTGTGGGTTTAGCTTTGCCTCCGTACACCTTAAGAACGACCAATTTGACTTCAAGATGGTGAGCATGCAAAAATTGGCTTAATGTGTGAGATTTTAACTTCGCCTTCATACACCTTAATACCAACCATTTTGGCATCAAGTTTGATGGTTGTACAACAATCGACTTAAGGTACGAGAGTTTAACTTCACCTCCTTACTCTTTGAGATGATCAATTTGGCTTCAAGATGGTGAGCATGCAACAATCGACTTAAGGTGATAGATTTTAACTTCTCCTCCATACACCTTAAGACCAACTAATTTGGCATCATGTTTCAGTAGCTTTACGTACCGAATCCGTCAAACTGTTAGCATAAGGTGCAAAGGGGAAATATTATCCACCTTAAGGCATGAAAATTTTAATCTCCTTTTAAAGATAAACCCGTGAAAGATGAGCGTAAGGTACAAAGGGACAAATCTTGTAAACCTTAAGGCATAAAAATTTTGAGATAATTTTAAGGATAAACCCATGCAGTGTAAAGGAAAAATCTTGTCCACCTTAAGGCATGAAAATTTTGACATAATTTTAAAGATAAACCCACACAGTGTAAAGGAAAAATCTTGTCCACCTTAAGGCATGGAAATTTTACAATCCTTTTAAAGATAAACCCATGAGATGCTAGCTTACGGTGCTAAGGAACAAATTTTTTCCTCCTTAAGGCATGAAAATTTTTAGATCCTTTTAAGGATAAAATCGTAAGAGTCTAGCTTAAGGTGGAAAGTGACAAATTTGTCCACCTTAAGGCATGGAAATTTTGAGAAACTTTTAAAGATAAACTCGTAAGAGGTCAGCTTAAGGTTCAAAGAAATAAATTTGTCCACCTTAAGGCCTAAAAAATTTTAGATCCTTATAAGGATAAACCCATGAGAGGCCATCTTAAGGTGTAAAGGGACAAATTTTGTACACCTTAAGGAATGGAAGTTTTGAGATCCTTTTAAGGATAAACCCGTGAGAGGCCAACTTAAGGTGCAAAGGGACAAATTTTATCAACTTTAAGGCATGAAAATTTTAAGATCCATATAAGAATAAAGCCGCAAGAGGCCAGTTTAAGGTGCAAAGGAACAAATTTTGTCCATCTTACGGCCTGGGAATCTAGGAGGCCTCTATTTGAAGACTTGGATATTTTTACAACTTGCACTTATAAATTTGATAGTTTTGGAGGTTCAACTATCAAGTTTGGAAAATTTGACGACATCAACTTGCATATTTTGCAAATTTAAGGACTTCATCTTATAAAAAAATTTGAAAATTTTAGCTTACAAACTTGATAGATTTTTTACTTCAAACTACAGGCTTGGTAGATTTTCACCTTTAGTTGTAAGCTCAGAGAACTTTAGCATTCCAAATCCCATTGAATAACCTTATTTTTCTTTTGAAGGATTGCTCTCCATTGAGCTACGAATATTTAGTGTAAGTCCAAATTTGATGAGTATACTTGATGACTTAAATTTTATATGATGGATCAAGAGAAAACATATTTATTAACACTCATGTAACTAAACTCAGAATAAAATTCTAAGTGCCTAGTAGCTCGGTAAAAAGGATCGTCACAACATAGTTCTTGGTGAGTGTTTCTTTGTTAAATTTTTTTGAATATATACTTCTTTTATGTCTTAGATTTTTCTTAGGTCACCTCTTTCAAGGTTTTCAACCTAGCGGACTTTTTTTTTTGAGTTGTTATAGTTTATTCTCCTGCGGGCTAAAAGTGGACATGCAATTTATGCTTGTGCCTTAAGGATCTTCATCTTTCCTTAAGAATAGTATTTATTAAATAACTTGGCATTAATAGGACCAATTTTAATGTTATATGCATCAGTGAGCTTGTAATCACCATTCGAATATACCTCTTATACGACATATGGTCCATTCCACTTTGGGGTGAATTTGATCTCAGACTTATGAGAAGTAATAATGGTCCTCCTTAATGCAAGGACTTGACCTCTAACTTGAAAGAATCATAAGAAAACTCTTTTATTGAAAGAACGAGATAGACGGGCATGGTAATATTCAAGATTGTTTTGAGCCTCTAGCCTCTTCTCATTAAGGGTTTCCAACACTGTTATATGCAATTTAGTATTTTCTTCTTTGGCAAACACTTCTTGAACAACTATTCTTAAATAATTTATATGATGCTTTAGTGATAGACCTACTTGAAATATAAAATTAAGTAAGTATGTTGTCACTTGCATCGGTGTGTGGTAAGCCATCCTATATGCCCAAAAATATTCTTCTATTCGTTCATGTCAATCTCATTTGGATTTGGAGATGACTTTCCTCAACAAGTTGCATAAAGTCCTATTGAATGCTTTAGCTAGAACACAGTGTGGTACATAGAAGATTTACGTTGCTTGAAACCAAAGAGATCACAAATTTTATTCATCAACTTATTGTCAAATTGGTTACCATTGTTGGTTATTATATGTTGAGGAATTACAAAGAATTAGATGATATTCACTCGGATGAAGTTCACAATATTAGCCTTCTTCACTTCTTTGAGAGCAATATCTAAGGCTCATTTTTAGAAGTAATCTATCACAGCCAATATGTACAAGTGTCCACTAGAAAACTTTGGTAGTCATCCAATAATATCCAATCCCCAATTATCAAATGGCCAAGATTCAATGGCCGGGTATAGAAAATTTGGTAGGTTGATGTACGAAATTTGCATAAAATTGTCAAGCCTTGCATATTTTGGCATAGTCTAAGCAATATTTTACAATCATTGGCCAATAATATTCCATTTTTTTATATGAAATTAGAGCTTTTATCCAGACTAATGTGATCCATATACTCTCGACTATGTTTCTTGCAAAGCTTGAACTGCTTCTTCCTCTCCCAAACATTACAAGAGTACTTCTTCAAATGATCTTCTGTATAGTGTGTCTTTGTAGTAAAGGAAGTAAGGTGTGCAATGATAGCTATCAGTCTTTCTCCTTGGATCTTTTGAAAGTATTCCATAATACAAGTAGTTAATAATTGGTTGATGTCAGTCTTTCTTCACAGATTCATACACAACGACAAGGTGCTCAACCTTATTTAGAGGCGGTACTACCCATTCCTAGTAGATAGTAACTCGTGTCTAGTTTTAAAGAGTTAGGGTTGAGGCTAAAGCAGCCAAAATATCAACCTGCTTATTTTCTTTCCTTAGAACGTGTTAGAGGGTCACTTCTTCAATCCATCCCATCAACTTCTAAGGATAATCTTGATATAGGCGTAGCTCAAAATTTTTGACTTCATAGCTTCCCAAGAGCTACTTGATCACTAATTGAGAGTGACCCAAGACTTGTAATTATAGTTGTTTTATGTCGACAACTATATCAAGTCCGAGTATTAACACTTAACATTCAACAACATTTTTGGAGCAATGGTTTGTTAGGGTAAAGGAGTATGGGATGAACTTTCCTTGTAGAATGACACACCACACCAACACCAGCTCCACCTCGATGTGCGACACCATCAAACTATATCGTTCATGGGGGTTTGGTATCAATAACCATTGCATCTTCATCAAGAAGTTCATCAGTCAATTCCCAATCATTAGGTATGGGGTGGTCTACTAAGAAGTCTATCATTGCTTGTACCATCACGGCCTTTAGAGGGATGTACACAATCTTAAGATGTTGAAACTGAAGGTACCACCTTGCAAATTGGTCACTAAGGACTACTTTCGACATTACAAACTTGATGATATTTGCCTTTGACACAAGATGAATGACATGAGCTTAAAAGTAGTGTTTCATATTTTGGATTGAGAAGGACAATGCCAAACATAAATTTTTCGATTGGAGAATAATTCAGCTCATTTGGTGTCATTATTCTGCTCAGATAGTAAAGTGAGTTTTCTTTGCCTTCACTATCTTCATGAGCCAATTGTGCTCCAACTGAACTTTTTGTACCGCAATAAAGGGTATCAATGGTTTTCCAGGTATAGGTTCCATAAGATTGAAGGCTTCATCAAGTATGGTTTGATACTTTCAAAGGCCTTACTACAAGCTTGGTCCCACTCAAAAGGAGCATACTTCTCCATAAGATGACTAAATGGTTAACATTTTTTGGCTGGGTTTGAGATGAATCTTCTTAAATATTCTAGACTTTTTAGAAGGCTTTTTAACTCATGAATATTTTGAGGCTCGAGCATCTTTAGAATCACATCTACCTTGGCCTAATCAATTTTAATTATGGGGTGTCATATAATAAAGATAAATAATGTTCTAGAAGTAACTCCAAAAGCACATCATAGTGGATTCATCCTAAGTTGATATCTTTGGGGCAACTCAAATACCATTCTTAGGTCCTTCAAATGATTGTCTCTCTTTATTGACTTCACCACTAAGTCATCTATATATCACTCAATATTTTTAATGAGTGACCCATTAAAGATGTTTTGAATATCCTTTTGATAAGTTACACCATCATTTTTAAACCGAAAGACATCACCTTGTAGCAATAAATACCTTTAGGCATATAAAATATAGTAAGCTCTTCATCCTTTGGTGCCATGTAGATTTGGTTATAGCTGGATGAACTATACATGAAGGATGTCGCCTCATAACTATTGGTAGCATCAATCATTAACTTTGGAATAGGAATTGGAAAACCATCCTTAGGTCAAGGTTGTTGAGATCCCTAAAGTCGACACAAACATGAATTTGTCTATTATTCTTCATCACAAGAACAATACTTGAAATCCACGTGTGGTATTTAACTTCATGAATAAAGCCATCTTCAATGAAATTGTTAACCTTATTTTCAATTAACGAAACCAACATTGGCCTAAAGCACCTTTGGGATTGTCTAATAGGACAAGCACCATTCTTAATTGCCAACTTATGGACTATTATTTTTAGATCTAAACTAGGCATCTCCTTATAAATTCAAGAGAAAACATCCCTATATTTTTTGATTATATCTATATAAGTGATTTCTTTATCTATTTCTAGAAAATCACTCACGTAAGTTGGTCTTGGGTCTTCATCAGTGCCAGAATTGACTTTCTTTAAGGGATCTATTATGGTTTTCACTCCTTCTTCAAGTTCTAATGAAGAATCTCCAGCATCTTCCTTCTCTTTAGGATCATCATCATTGATATGTATGTGCTAGCACCAGGAAATATCATTGATCTCTTCATCAATCTTTATTTGAGATCAGACACCATTCTCATTTTAGGTTGTAATATGATATAAGGATCCTACACTTTCTTCATCTTCCTTATGTTTCTTGGTATAAACCATAGTATGAGTTATTTCTTTTAACACCTACTTTTATGAAACCAGATGTTCCGTCTGTTTCCTCATTCTTAAAGGAATCCAACTTTGGAAATCCTTCTGGATCCTAGGTGAAGAATGCATTGTCTTGTGTAGACAACTTCTTCTGTGCTTGCTTCTTTTCTTCGTATTTAGTGGATCCAACCTCTCAAAAATAAAAATTCTTGTAGTTTATTCTCTTAGTCGATCAAAGGCAGAAGGCCTTTTATTAGAATCAATAGGCTCTTCTTCCACAGTGATTGGTTACTAGCTGCCCTTATTATGGACATGTAAAGTGGCGGTGGTGGTTTGTATCCTAGGCCTTTACAAGCTTGTCTGGTTGTACTTTCTGATGAAATTCTTCCCAACCATTATGTCTTATTAGGATTGTACTTGGCCTTTACAAATAACTTGTATGAATTTGGATCAAAGTTTTTTTCCATGCTTTATAGAGAGTGTCATATCTTATGGTGGATTTCAATCCATAAATTCTCCAACTATCCTTGATGACAGGTTTATTGCATCAATTTTCTCAACAGGTAGATTTATCCTTCCTAGTAAATTATCTTGGGTATCAGATGAATGATCTTTCCTTTTATTTACCTTTGATACATAAAGGAGCACATGGATTGACTTTTTTTTAGGATGTGATCTTTTCTTTATTTAAAGTGAAGGGAGGCTTCTTAATGGAAGCTTTTTTGATAGCCACCTAGACCTTATTATCTTCAACATTATCTAACTTGGTTGTTGTGCCATCGTCAATCCTTTCTTATTCATAACATAATTCTTCAAGTAGAATTTTGTATCAGCAAAGTGTGACTCAGTTTTAATGAATAGCTATCAGCAATTATATTTCTGTCCGCTTCACCTTGGAGATACTTCAAGCATTGATAGTAGGAGAATTAGATATTTTTGTTATCATGTGCCCAAGGCCTACTAAGCAGTATATTGTATGAAGTCTTGGCATTGATCACATGTATCAATACATTTGATTGCAAATTATCCATATGAATCCCTAACTTGATAGATCCTATAATCCTCTAACCCCCTTAATTGATCCCCTGGATCATCAAAAGGCTTTCAGCAAATTCATCAATAGCAATGCCAGGTTCCTTCATTATGAAAATTGGTAGTATATAGACACTAGATCCCTCATCTATCAAGGTTGTACTTTTATTCTTTCCTAAAACATAACCCATAAAATACATGGGATAGTTGTGTAGGGTTTCACCAAATGTAAGATCATTATTTATAAATGTGATTTTTGTATCACATACATCTGTCTCTTGGTTAAGAGGTTCAGTAGGCTTTTCAGAAGATAAATGAGCTTTCATAGGTAGGTTTTCACCCTTTGCCTCTTCTTTTCCAGTATTAAAGAAAGATGCCTCAAGGTTGACTTGATCCATCTTTGTATGGAACCAACTTGGTAAGAATTCTTCTAAAGTCATAGGATGCTATGGTTTTTGGTGGTGAAGCTCTACTACCCTTTTCTTTTTTAGAAGCTCAACTAGCTTCTATTTTCTTAGTTTCTTTACCATCCTCCTTCTAATTGGCTACTCAGATGACTTCTTTCATAGACTCATCTTCATGCATCCGTGCCTAGACACCAGACTCCAAGCTTTATCATCACCTTCATCAACTGAAGATTTATCATTCTATAATGGCTCCTCTGTATGCTCTTCAAAGCATATTTAGACCGAATTAAGTGATCCAAAGGTGATATAGATTTGATGAGAACTGACTTTTTCATCACTAAAGAAGATATTTTCTCATTTTCCATTTACATTATTTTTTCTTTGAAGAAAAAATATTTCTCTAGAGGGTAACCTACAAGACTATGATACTTTGAATAGTTTGGGTTATTAGCCCTTCCATCCTATCGGGCTGCTTCATCTCTAGTAAATCAATGAGCTTATGCTCAAGAAGTTTATTGAATATTTCAACAATATCAAAATCAATGAAGGCGTATTCCTTTTCCTGCATCTCCTTCAAAGTCAACTTTTGATTTGGTTATGCTCGAGAAGTTATCTTCACACTTTGCTTCTTGCTCATTTTTATGGTAAACTTCACAGGAGATATGTCGGCAATCATGGATTCATTATTATCATTTTAGGAAACAACTTGCTCAATCTTTTAGGTTCCTACTTATCCTTTCCCCTTTGAGAGTCATGGATAAGCACTACTCCCTTTTCGACAGAAGACATGCTCAACTCCATATTGTGAGCATGAATAGATAACTCTTTACAGGATTTTTGCTTAATATGTTGCATGATATAGAGAATCTCCCAGTGCATTCCTTAGATGCACATCTCTTTTGTAGAAGTTTTGTTGAGAAAATATTTGTAGTTTAGACTCACATTTCTCTATTGATTGATAAAGTCAATGACTGACTCATCCTTTCTTTGATGAGTATTTGTGAGCTCTACCATGAATACTCTACGCTTTGTGCTATAGAAGCAATTTGGGAACTCATGATCCAGTTTCTCCAGCTATCGATGGAATTAAGCTCAAAGTCTATGTACCAATTGAAGGCATTTACCTTTAAGGAACAGAAAAATTATTTGACAAGATAGTTATTGTAGGTTTTAGCATTATTATATGTCTCAAAAAAGTGTACACCATATTGTTTTAGGTTCCCTTTGCCCTCAACTTGTTAAAATTTGGGGTGTTGATTGCCAACATGCATTTTAAAGCTATTAATCCTTGTAGTGCAGGGCTTAGCGTATGTCGGGAAAGACCTGGTGACAATATCATACTTGTATATGAGAGTCCCTTAAATGAACTTTGTCAATTGGTCAATCAAGATCATTTCCTCAAAAGAGACTTGTATCTCCTTAGTAGGTGGTGTTTGTTTTATGGGATGTTCTGTCCCATGCACTTCAGGAGCTTTTCTAGGTGCATGGATAGAATCCCTATCCATTAGGCCATCTATCCTATCCGCCAATATATAATTTTAAGCATCTTAATTTTGCATATATTCGGTCAGACCTTCAATTACCTTTGTCAGATTTGAAAGATGATCCTCTATAGGTGAGGCATCAGTTACCACTGCTTACATAAACACTAGAGACATTGGAGAGTAACATGGATTGTTGCATAAGTTAATCTTTGAAGTACTTAACTTATGAGGTGTAAGTGGAGATGATGTGTTGGTTGATCAACCATCGTTCTTTATGTCAGAGTATTTTGAACCAAAGTGCTTAAGTAGAGCTAGAGTCTTCTTAAGTATCTCTGCCACATTGTTTCCTTCTTCTAAATCACTTGCACGGGACCTTGCTCCTTTTGGGGTTGAAGATCCAAAAATTGAAGTTGGTGCAGATGACACTTAATGTGTTTGTTATCCTAACATATTAGCTTTACTCCTTGTGATAGCTCGAACTCTTCCAAAAATATCACCAACGGTGCTTTCTACTTCAGCAGAGAAATTGGAATAATCAGTCTTGGAGAGAGCCAGTTGAGAATTCCCTTCTTAGAACTCATCTTAGTGTTCTTAAACTTTGATGTTAGAAAGTTGAGATGAGAGGTAGAGATTGTCCGACTAGGTATGTCGGAATTTGTTAGACAATAAAATTTCAAATTGAGAAAATAATAATCGAAACAAGAAAAATATTGCAACAATCATTGTATTGATTTTAATTTAGAAGTGTTACAATCTCAATGAATTTTGTGATTCGCCATTTCGAATATAAATTCAAGAGCTTTGAGCTTAATCTTGAATTTGAACTTTAATTGTGAATTTGATGGATTTAATCTTTGATTGTACTTAAATTCAAGGAATTTTGAGCTTGTTCTTGGATTTTGATAAACAGGATTTGAATGCTTGAGTTTTGTAGTGAAATTGCTTGTTTGATTCACGAGCTCTCTCTTGCTTCTTCGTAGAATTACCGATGATTTATTTGAATTATGTGACCCCTATTTATAGTTGTAGAAAGGAAAAAATCATGGTGAAGATGAGCTTCTTTTGGCCAATCAGATTTAAGTGACATGCTAACATGTGATTGGGCCATTGATTTCACTAGACATGCTGCATCATTTTGACATGTGACATGGTCTTATTGGCTTCTTCACTTGACTTGGAAATGCCACATCATTCGACATGTGGCACCAAATTTGGCCTCTAGTATAAGATGACATTTTCGGCTTAACAAAATCGGATCATTATTTGTAGCCCAAATTAATGCATTGACCCAATAAAATTGAGCTTTAATTAAAGTAAAACTTACATAAATCCCTCCTAGTTTACCCTTAATTATATCTTATCCTAACTTTTATAAAAATTTCAAAAAATCTCATTTTATTATTTTTCCGATACATCCATTAACAAGAGATATAAATCTTTAATGATAGATCAAGTGAAGCAACTAATACACGCTAATTAAGGAAAATAACAAAAATTTACCTAATTAAGGAGTAAATCACTCTTCATATCTTTAAATTAATAGACAAAAATCTCCAAAAAACATAATTAGTTATTATATGTATTTTCAAAATTTTCTTCTCCCTATTCTATTTGCAGAATCAATCTTCTCCTCTTTTTTTTTTTTGTTGTTGTAATTTTTTCAACGATTCGCCAAAGCATGTCTTTATGAACATCTTAATTACTTCATTTGACAGAATTTCTTCAAACACTTGTAGAAACTTGGCATTGCATGAGCTGCCAAACCTTGGAGGATGTTGTGGAAGCTCATCAATGATATGTTTCATACCCTGAAAATAGAGTTACTCATTAATTAAATGCATCAGTCAACTACTTCATGTACCGATAGATAAAAAAAATACGTGAGACATATTACAAATATATATTTGTAAACATATGAATAAAAAATAAAGATACATATTCTATGTATATATGAGCCACATAGAACAAAAATATGTTATGTATCTCCCTATATTAAAATGTAATTTCTTCAATTGAAAATTTTTTATCCTTATAACATATCTCGGATATATTATGTAGCTCCTAATTATGTATCTCAATCTATCTTTAGTAAAAATTACAAGAGATATATTACACTAATCCTTTAAAAAATACATAACTATAGAGACACACATAAGAATACTTATGTAACATAGCAGAGATCTACAATGAAAACGTATCTGATGCACTTAACATATACATAGATCTGAGATGTAACATAACTATACAGAGATACATAAAAATACTTATGTAACATATGCATAAATCTGAGATGAAAACATATTTGATGCAATTCTAACATCCTTTCATGTGCATAACTTTACTTGTTTGAGATTGAAATAAAAGAACAAATAATGAAATCCTTGACATTATTTGAGGTTGAAATAGAAGAAAAAATAATGAAATTCTTGACATTGTTTGGTGTTGAAATAGAAGAAAAAATAATGAATACCTTGACATTATTTGAGGTTGAAATAGAAGAAAAGATAATGAAATGCATATACATTTATATAAGAAAATGTAACAAAAGAACTATCAAAAATGTTAAGGAGGAGAAAGAAGTGTGAGCTATGGAGAAAGGGGGAGAGAGAGACATGGAGAGGATAGGGGAAGAGAGAGAGTGCAGGAGGATAAGGAGGAGAAAGTTTGTTGAAAAATACTTTGAAGGGGGAGGAGATAGACATTAATGATATTAAATTGGTGAAGAAAAAGAATGTAAATGAAGGAGCAGGAGATTAGACATTAATAGGATTAAATTAATGAAGAGAGAGAATATAAATTAGGTATTAATGTATCCTAAATTTTTGGGTAGAAGTTATGTATCTGAAAATATAAAGGGCACGAATGTAAATTAGGGAAGTTTATAATTTTTACCAAGTAAAGGGATTTTTAGTATTTTAGGTAACTTAAGTTGTGGTTTTATGAAATTTTTTCTTAATTAATTCATATTTATTTGGATTTAAAAATTAATTCAATTATTAATTCACAATATTTATTTGAACTAATATATTTAAAATTTCTGTGATCACAATTATTCTTCTAAGATAGCATTAGACCAAATGTGTGTAAACTCCCTTTTCTAGAAGATGAAAGGGGTTAAAAATTTATCTCTATGTAGTTGTTAAATACAAGAGTATGCAAATTATTATCTAATACATCCATAATGTAGAACACAAACTCTTGTTCCCATAGGCTGATGGGAAGTCAAATGTATGCAGTGAGAACAAAGAGTCTAGCTGAACTTGTTCGGAGATTTCACTTGAGTACCTCAACTCACGCTTGAACCTATTGAACACTTATACTATTCAAAACAAGTACCTATTAAATACTTTTTGCTGACATGGCACTATAAGTGTATTACATATTTTAGATGCGCGTGAAGCTAAAAATAATATTTACATTGCCAACTGAAAAGTGACATGTCAACAAAATAAAAGAGCAAATACGAAAATTTATTTTTAAAAAATAAAGAATCCCTTCACTATCTTCCCAACTCCTACGCTCTTCAACCACAAGCTCAAAACTAAAAAATCCATGTTTTTACCTTTGTCGAAAAAATACCAAAATAAATAAATTTCACCAATCAAAGTAGAAAAAATTGTAGAAGTTGACTAATAATTTTTATTATTGTTGTCAAAGAGTTCATTAAATGGAAAGCTCAAATTTGTGCCAAAATAAATTTTGGTGAAACACCATTTTCTCCAACATGATTAATACAAATTTGAAGTTATTCTTAATAAACGAATTGATGTGTGACGGTTCAGCAATTTTGGTGATTTTCTACCCCATATCTTTCTCTCCTTTCTCCATCTCTTATACCAAATCAAATCGAGTATAAATGAAATTCAAAATTAAAAACAAAACAAAAGAAAGAGTAGATAAAATGGGAAGAGATTTAACATAGAGAAAATAATGAAAAAGGTCAGATGGGGAGGGATTAGGAGGTGAGTGTCGATTTTTTGTTTTTAAATTTTCTTGATTAGTAAGTAGTAGTTAAAATGGGTAAGGAGAAGAAGACTACAGCCTAACTTTTTTTTAAATTAAAAATAGCAATTTTTTATGTTTCTATGTTAAACATTTTAAAATAATACATTGGATTCACATGACTCCTGTCATTATTTAATTCATCAAATTTCAATGTCATTGCAAGTATATGACACATGATTTATATTTTTAATTGATTGTCCAAAAAATATTTAACTAGTTTAAATTCAGTGGGGTAGAGGTGTTCAATAGGTACAACTGTGAGTTGAGGTGCTCAAGTGAAATCTACGGACAAGTTTAGGGGTTTGTCGATAACTTAAGCCTTTTATTTATGAAATTTATAGTCAAAATCATCATAGAGGCATAACGAAAAAGCTCTCATCTTGGTAGAATGATCGACGCTGCTTTAGTATTATGTTTTTGGAGTCACTCTCAAATATCATATATAAAAAATAAATATGAGAAACTAATTAAATGTCTCAGATTTGAACCCAGAAGGAATTTCTATAGACACAGTAATTTTGCAGCTATGCCTTGTTGTTTCATTTAATCAATGGATGATAAGGTCTTGACATATTCTAGATGTATTTTTACATAAAAATTGACACAAGTTTATAATTAGCACTAATTAATAACAAAAGGAAATCAAAAGGTTTGACAAGTACTAGTATTTGATTAAATCAACCCTCTATTAATGCTACGTTATGTTTCGTTCATCAAATAATTGATAAAATTTACTACCATGGGAGTTGAAGCTCAACAAACCCTTCTATTGTTACGTATAAATATCTCATTTAAAAGTTCGAGCTAAGATTTTTCCTAAATTTAAAGTTATAACTTTCAGGCTAGACTAGTTTAGGTCAAAATCTAAGTGAGGCGTGGTTTAGAACAATTGAGGAATAAATTGAATAAGTATGGTGGTGTTTGACTTAATTTTTAGTTAGCTATGACGATAAGGAACATGTATAATTTTACAAAATTGAATTTCTGTAAGTAACACTCTCGAAATTGATCTTAACATAAAGAGTATTGTTTGGGATGTATTAGAGTTAAGGTGTGTTGTCAAAAAAGAAATTTTTGATGAAAAATGGGCATTCTGTCCTGTTGACGTCTCTAAAACGATGTTACGAAAAGAAGAGAAAGTCCCATTATAGCTCCCAATCAATGCGGTAAAAAATGCTATGGCGACATGTGTTGCTATAGCGATGTCGCTATATTGACATTTATCTCTATAGCAACTTAATTCATTGTTTTATCTCAAAAATCCTCAAAAATAATTTATTTTCTAAAACACATTTTTGGACAAAGGATAGGTGATTCTGGGTGAAAATCATCAATTATCCATTATTTTTCTTTGTTAAGGGAAGAAATTCATCTCCATCAACTAGTAAATTAATAATCTAGCTTTAGAATTGCTAGTTTACATAGCTTGGGAAGAGTTAAGGGATGATTTTATTTGATTTTCTAGCTCAAGGAATTAATTTAAAAATAAAAGCATTGGGTTTTGGCTAATGATTATTAAGCTACTTTTGCATGTTGTTAATTAACTAATTTATCTATGAAATTAGTAGTTTAGGTGAATTGTGATAGAAAAGACCTAAAATAGGTAGGGGATGATCATAAACTTGATCTTAGGAATTGGTAATGAGTTATAATCCCCAACAAGGTAGGTCATTACATTGATTATGTGTTTTGTATTTATCTCTAGACCGAAAACAAGCAAAAATTGCACGAAAAAAAAAATCAGGCTTAGTTAAGTTGTGCAAGCTTGGATTGAGGTAAGTGATGGTCATGTAGTTTAATTCAATTTATGTTATATATATCTATGTTAACAAGTGTAACACTCTCAAATTTCATGCATGTTATTAGTGGGTTACTATGTGTTTTAGGATCATAAGAAGTCCCTAATATGTAGTTGAATTGAAAACTCATCTTTCCGCCAAGTCTAGTGTGAAATTCTTTTTTAGTCATCTTCAAACGATCATAGCCCCTTGAATATGAAGTGTTTTGCAGAAAAAACCAACCAAATCAAATATCTTTGAGTCTTCTTTCCAATGCAGTCAATTTCACCTTTATCCAATATCAGAGTAGAAAATTATGCTCATTTTACCTGAGGGCATCTTCCTGTTAGAGATTAACGACCTGAATTACAACCCGTCAACTAGTTAACGACCCATCAATTGAAGTTTTCTTAACCATTAAAGATAAAAAAAAATGGCCAGATATTGAAGACCAGAGTTGATGAGCCATCAATAAATTGATGGGTTGTGAACCAAGTTGTGAGACGGGAAATTTCTACAATTTTTTTTAGTTTTCTTACGGTTAGTCTAGTCCTTTCCTTACGTCAAAATATTTCTCTATGACTTAAATCACTCAATAAATATTATTTACTCAGCGTTTAAAAAGTTTCATCGCTCTTTCTCCTCTTTATCAAGAGAAATAAAATTATGGTTTATTCTACAAGTTCAACTTTCAAGACTCCAAACTCAAGTTTTCCTTCAAGATATCTATAAGTTCAAGTATGTGGAGTTTGAACAAGGGTATTATTTCATCCAGGTGCCCAAAAATTTTATTTTTATAAATAATTTTATGGATTTACTGAATAGGGTTTATACCCACTTCACATGATTTTGAAACTATGATGGTCCATTATGAATTTCAGTGTAGTTAGTACAAAAGTTTATGGTTTATTCATGTTTTTACTTGTATGGTTGATCTTATGCATTGAATTTTATCTTTTTTGACATGAAATATCATGAGCTGGTAGATGTATATGATTTTAGCATGATTCACTCAGTTTACAAGAAATTTAGATTTATGATTTCAGATTTAATATGAAATTAACATATTTGCTTATGAACATAAATTAGAAACAGAAACATAATTAATTTTCAGACTTATAAACCTATATGCTCACTTTATGGTGGATTTCACATATTATGAGCACTAGTATAATTTTGGGCGTAGCCTTTAGCATAGAGGGAATATAGGTTTAGCGCACCCAAATTTCCAAAATATGCGCCATTATTGGTTAAAGTGGTCCTCATTAGTTAAGAGTGTCTTTCTTTGGAGGAAGTCCTTGTTAGTTGAGAGTGTCTTCATTCTCCTGAGTCAATTAACGCTAATCATAGTTATTTATCCTGGTAAGGTATTGAACACCCTACCAACAAGGATTACAAGTTGTGCTCTATGTTGCTCAAATGGGATATGTAGGTTGTAAGAATCTCCCATAGAAATATTGATTTTAGAGACTAAGTGTAACAACTCACTGACTTTACTAAATTATGTTTTACTACTTATGCTTTATGACATTTTAGCTTTCAGTTTTAGTCATGAAATATGGTGAGTCTATATACAATTAGCATGGATGTTTTTATTTTACTATATATACTAGTTTTATTTATTGCCTGCACCTTCATATACTTAGTACATTCCATAAGTACTGACCACATACTCAATGTGCTCTACATCTTATCATGATGTAGGTTCTGGTGTTCGCCTTCAGGCTCATGATAAGCTTTGATTGCCAATGCCTACTCCTGTCTAGTTGGTGGGTCGTCATGTTTCGAGGACTTAGTTATACTTTTTTATTTTATTTTATTAGCCTAGACTTCCATGATTTTGGGTAAACTGAGGGTCTGTTCTAGCGGCTCTTTAGTATATTAGAGGCTTGCTCAGACGTAGTACTTTTGCAGTTATTTGTCATGTTGGGACTATTTTCAGTTTATGATGACAGACTTCATATTTGATACTATGTTCTCATATTTTTTATGAATAAATACTATATACCTCACATGATCTTAAGTGAATTGAATATGACTCAGTGTTGTACAGATACCACGATTTAGCTTTTGGGCTACTTATAGTCCTAAACATTGTGTGATGTTCAAGAGGTAGTCTCAAGGCGTTCCAACTACTTATCAATATTTATTTTTAGTAAATATATATTTTTGTGTGGTCACTTTCAAATGAACTTATATTTAAAACTTGTAGATATTGTAAGTGTTAATTGATATCCCGTTTTATATGATTTTGTCATATTCTATAGTTGATTATGATAGGTTTCAGTAATTGGGAATTCTCAAGGTTTACTGGTGGAATAAGATGGAAGACATTGTGTTTAGGATTAGTTACATGGACAAAACTTGTCCACTGCAGGTCATGAGTAAAAAGGGTGATTATGATACCCTTAGCATATATGTACAAGGTACAAGTTATTTTGACGGTTTCATGAGTGAATTGGGTATTGAACTTATATGTCATGGTATTTTCTTGACTTGACTTGACTGGACTTGACTTGATTAGACTAATTGCATATTATAGATGTCTTTAACTTATTGCTAGGAATCCTAAACTACACAAATGTTATGTGTTGTTTTAAGCTATTTTAAGGTGTAGTTAGGACAAGTATGTATTAGCTAATTGCACGGAGTTGTGGTTGAGTGTTCATATTGTCATCTTGGATTGGCGAAATAATCCTACCAGTATACTATTTATTTTTTATGTGTTGATACTACAATAACTCTTACTTTTTTTTAAGTATAGTGCATATTCTAGCAGCTTGTGCGAGACTTCACTTGTGATTCTAGCATCGAACTCAGAATTCAAGGGTGAGTATCATGTTTCAGACTATCATGGATCCTTCTTGGATGATTTAGTCCTTTATCCTACACTTATGTTTTTCCTTCTAGTTTTTGGGCTGCATTCACTTCTTGACATTGTTTACTATTTTTGGTACATTGCTCTTTGGATCCTAAGGATGGTTATTTTATTAATGAGTATATTTCATAATTCTCCTAGTTGGTTTAGACCTTGAATTTATATTTGGGGATTATTAATAGATTTTTTGCTTTTTTGTTTAAGTATTGGTTAATGCTTCTAAGGTTATTGTTCTTCCACCGGAGAATGGAATGGATATCATTGTAATGACCCTCTAGATTATTTTCTTGATTTCAATATGTTTTCCATGTTTTTAGCCTTCCCACAATAATTACAAGTCATTTATGACTTGCCAGAACCGTCGGTTCAGTTAACGGGCAGTTCATTTGGGTTTTAGGCTCATTTTCCTATTTTGGATCTTTTGTTGTTAAGAAATTATTCTCAAAACAAATTTCTTAGAAAATGATCTCAAATGAGAATTTTGACAATGTAATTAGCTCTAAAATATTAATTTTAGACTGGGGGAACTCGTGGATCGGGTCCCGAGGTTTCCAAACTTATTTTGACTATTGGGTATATTCTATGAAAAAAACTATGTGTGGGACCCATATTTAATAAAAATGATAACAGATATAAGCTTTATTGGTTCTATTGAGTATGGAATTTTAAATTTAGTATCGTAGCCTAGTTTATTTGTGCGCACAGGGTTCTAAATGTATTTTATGCACCCGATCAGAGTCTGTTCAGTATCTAGTGCATCCTTCAGTTGTTCTTCATGATTATGGGGTTTGGTCCACGTTCATGAAGGGCCAAACTCTTGACCATCGAGTCTTCCCCCTTTTATACGTGATGAAGGGTTGAGCTAATTTGATTCCTCTCTCTTTGCATGTGCAACACCTTTCATCATGTTCGCGATAGTCTTCTTGTCAATCCTTTACACTTGCGATAATTTCCTCATGTTCTCAACGAGAAATCTTTCTGCACATCGCGATCGCGGCTAGGGGTCTCCGTGACTACGATCAGTAACCCCTGGGAAAATATATCACTATCTTCTTTGAGTATCATACATTTTCTAAGTCCCAATCCATCTATTATTGAACCCTAAGGCTTGGATAAGAGTGCAAAATGATAAGTTAGAGTTGGAGATTTGTAGAGGACGTTGAGATGATCATTTTCCACTAATTTCTTTGTAAGTTTTCAGCCCAAATCCTTTGCTTAATTCTTTTTTTCTCTCTCTTATTTTTGCAATCACTAAGGCTGATTTGAGCCTCTATTTGTACTACATTTTTGCTCAAATTTTGAGCACATAATATTTGTCCTTCAAGAGACCTCGTGACGAATTTAACTTTTTAATTTTATTTGTGAGCCTCACATATTTTTATCTGATTTTAGGCACGAAGTTTTATAATACAATATGGTTATCATTTTACTCCTATTGATGTCTCAATGATGATTTTTATAGCGTGACAATAGTTTTGAATCATGGAGCAAAGACGAGTGATTCATGGATGATTCAAGATTGTAATTCGACAATGAGGTATGTGTCGGTCAACTTTTCCATATGAAATGGTGTTGTGTATAGATTACATGTTAGGTAGGGATCATAGGATGGGATTATGACTAGTACATCATGACTTAACCTATTTAGGGAATTTAGGATAAAATGTGATCCAAACCTTAGCATAAGATACCCGTTATGTTCATAGAATCCTATTATCTTTGATTATAAGCATGTTTACCATAGATTGAGGTTAAGGAACCTTTAGTACAAGACCTATCATTGACTTAGTGATTTGGATAGCAGTTTCCTTGATTATGGTGTTATTATTATGTGTTGTTGACCCGAGGTCTTGGTTAAGATACCAATTGGACTCTAGGTGAGTATTCCATTCTTTAGAAGGATGTGGTTTTAGTTTGTTGACTCTTAAGCACTTATGGTTGTATTGTTTGAATACCAGTGATGGCATGCATACTTTTAGGCACATTTATACTCACTTAGTGGTATGATTCCAATTAAACCTTGATTTTAATACTATTTTCAAAAAAAATTTATTCCCACTTTTTACTTTTCAAATGGATTCTTAATCATGCAACAATGCTGATGGCAGCTTTTAGCTATCGTAGGAGAGATTGATTGCAAAGATCACTGAAATGAATGATTGAGGCGGAGAATGAGGGAATTTTACAATAAAAATCATACCACCTTATTTAATGAATTATGAGCTTTTTAAACTAAATATCACACTTTATAAATTAGACCAAGAACAATTTCAGTCTATTATAAATCCACTCTTTTACCACTACTACTTTGATCGATGAAGATTTTGAACTTTTCTATGCTATTATGCCGACTTAGTTTAAAACTTGATATCAAGTAATGCAATTATAGATTTACACTCTTTTAGTTTTAGTTCGAGTTTGAGAACTTTTATTTATATATATACATTATATATTATACTGGACAGAGTACATCGACTATGATGGTTATTGAAAGTCCTAGTTTGGAACTAGAAAATGCATACAAATATCTTAAGTTATCTATGGGTCCTTCATTCGTGAGCCACAGTGAAAAAGAAGGATACTCATCATAGGTCCTGCCTTTGTGAGCTACTGAGCTGGAGGAGGTGTATACACTTATTACTTTATGATACTTGGGTTGGACATAATTACTATTGGTTTATCTTGCATCCATTGATTCAAATGCATCGCCTATCACCAGCATAATTATTTGATGCTTATATCCATCAACCTAATGGGAGGTTGTAAAGGTATAAGATATGGTTGTTCTATGTTGAATGCTTTCTTAAACCTTTTGGAATTATGGGGGTCCGGTAAATTTTTTGTTTCTCTAGAATAGCCAGTTACTTTATTGTTGGTTATTATGGTTAGTTTGTGGCAGGATGATTATGGACTAGTTTCTAAGGTTGTCGGTATATTTTTGAACCTTCACTCTTTTAGGGTAGAATTTAGTGCCGCTAGGTTACTTTATGATTATTCACTTTGGTTAGAGGCCGTGAGTATACTAGTATTAGCTCCCGTACTTAGATATGATCCTCGAGATGTTAGGTTGGTTCCCTCAGGTTATTACCTTTGAGTTTAATCCTATATATGTATATATATGTATGGTGTTACCATTTATCCATCTCTTCCTTATCTATTCACATTGTATATGTATCATTTTTCTTATATTACTACTATATCCACCCTTTATTTGTATATTGATTAGTTGATACGGGAATAATCACGGTTATGGACTTAGGAGAGTGCATGTTGGACCCAAGCCTTGGCATATGCAATTGAAGTGTAAAAGAGGCCCAAAATGCACCCAAATCAGCCCATAAATTACATTAGATGGGTGGCCATTCTTGAAGGGCCTTTTTGGTCATTTTAAATTCTATTTGTTTTGTAATATATAAGGAACATGTTAGGGATTATTCACTTAGTTTTTGGATATTATTGTAAGTCTTGTAAGACTTGAAACACCATAGTTAGGGCTTGGAAAAGCCACCAACTGAAACTAGGATACAACAATAAGGTGGATTCTCTTTTGTTGTTCCTTGCTTGGAAACGTTGATGCTAGAGAGGTGCAATCCGATCTTGTGTCACGTAAGAGATAGGTTTATTATTTTGTGTAGTGTTAAGGGTCCAAGAGTGTCCATTCTTGGGTTCTTAAGAGTATACCTTCATGTGGTCTATCTATCTACCGCTTTACTTTCTTGTAATTGTGTTTAGTGTTTGTGTTGTAATCTTGTGTTCTTGTTATTATTGTTATTCATGTATTGTTGCTGTTTTGGTGTGAAATACACCTTGTTCACCTTGTATTCTTGTTGTATTTGTGAATCCGAGAGAGGTCTCCAATCGGTCCAAGGATCTTAGTTATTTGTAGATTGTTTTGGAGAGTGTTTGTGGACTATTTTTGAGTGATTTCGTGTCTTTCAAGTTTCTATCGTATCATTTGGTATCAAATCATGGCTTGATCTTGTTCCTACAATATCAAATTTTGGGCTTGCTCACTTGAAAAAAAAATGAAATCTAAAAATTTCAGAAAAATATACAAATCTGTTCGTGTTTGTGTTCTTGACCAAAATTGTGTTCTTGTTGTGTCTTGGCCGAGATTTGTTTGTTGTGTGTCTATATCTAGTTGTGTTCTTTTTTGTTTTTTTGTTTCTAGTGTTAGTTTTCTTGTCTACTAACACTTTGAGTCTAGATCTAAACTTAAGCTTGAACTGGTTCAAAGTTGTTGTTGTGAACATAAACTTGGCTCATTGTTGTTGTTCTTGTTGGTATGGATTTGAAGTTAGTCGTGTGGATGTTTTTGTAATTCATGGTGGATGTTGCTGTTGTTCTTGGAGCTCGCCATAACCTTTATCTCCTGTTAAAACAAAAAATACCACAGTAAAGACTTGGCCGATAGAATTGTTGTTGGAGGTTTGTAGCTGACCTTATTGTTCTAGAATTGTTGTTGTTCTTGGGAGATTGTTGTTGGTTGTTCTTGTTGTGGTTATTGTATTTTTTGAAGTTCTTCACCATATTCATCACCTTGTTAATATTAAAGTTAACTTAGATCTTCAAAAGGTGAAGTACAAGGTGTAGAACTTTTGTTAAGTCTTGAAAGACCCCCAACCACCAAAAGACTTTACATCACATCTCCACCACTCTTTCATAAAACAAGGGTCCATGTTTTAAGGGTTGTACAAGTCTACTCAAAGACTTTTGAGTCTTGAATTTTGAATTGAAAAGAAGCTCAAAAGACTTGTTTGTATTTCCCTCCATTGAACAAGTTCCACCAAAGGTCGAAATTGAAAATTGACCAAGACTTGAACTTTTGAAATTACCAACTTGATAAAATTGAACAAATACGTGGCTTCCATGTCATGTTTTACTGTTCACATGACAATTTTTAAGCTCAATTTTTGATCTTCTAGTTTCAATTTGTTATTTTCTTGGTTTCGTTTGTTAATTCCAATACTAATTTACCAACTAGTGACCATTTACTAGATTGTAAATTAGTTTTGAACCCGTTCTTTATGTTAACTTTCCTTTGTGAGTCTTATTATTTTGAGTCATTGTAATATGTTCTTGTGTTTTCCTTACTCTTTGGAGCCCTTGTCAACGTTGGATTCACCTCTCAACACCTCTCGGAGTACAAGAAAACTTGCAACACTTGTGAGATTGAATGTGAGGGATCCGAGATTCAAGAAATACAAAGAAAGAGTGGGGATGTTTTGGTACAACTAAGGTGTTTTTTGTTTTTGTAAGTAACTCCTATGCCATAATGGACACTATTTTGGTCGACCTTGATGCTATTGCCCGAGAAATAGCTAAAGGCAAATCCGGGTCTTGACAAATTGGGCTCAAATATGTCTACTATACTTGAGAGGTTTTATCAAGTGGAGAGTCGAAGAAACTCTCATGTTTCTACCCCTGAATTTTTACCTCAAACGATCAACCCTCCAAGACCACCACTAAATGACATAGACATAAGCCAAGACAACAAATGTCCTCAAGCCCGAGACTTAAATGAGTCCCTTTCCTGTCAATTCGATCAAGTCCAACAAGAGGGACTTGGAAGCCAATTTTCTCCCATCCAAGCCCCACAACCGAAGCTCCCCCTTACCAAATCATTCCTCTCAATAGAAACTACACTTCACCAAAACCGATATATCCATGTAGAGGATTATGGTAGAAAGGAACATGGAGGATATGGAGACTACTACAATACTTGTATAATGGTAGGAGACTTGTTTCGGATGAGATTGAAGACAAGGCTCAAGATTGAGAGGAAGCCGAGGTTCAAAATGAAGATGTTGGCCGAGACTTGTTGCTATTGAGCCCTCGGATTCTTCATATCATTGCCACATCACAAATTATTTAAAAAGTGTTATATATATATAAATAGCCAAGGAGCTTAGATTTTCTGGCGAATTCGAAAACTCCATCTTTACCGATTGAATCTATATACATATCTATAAAAAAATACTGAAGGAGTTCAGATATTCCGGCAAATTTCCACCGAAAAACTCCATCTTTACCAATCAAATCTTCAATTTCTCCACCCAAACTAGCCTGAAACCGGCGATCAAATTCAACCTCCATAAAAAAATACCATAAATTAGTGACCACTGATAAATTCGATCAAACAAACACCAAATTCTCTAAAATCAATGATCAAACACCTAAACCACATCAATTTTTAACATGATATATGAACAACACAAAGCCAAAATTGAAAGAATTTTCATGCAAATAGTGTATTACTGATTTGTGTTCACTGATTTATCAGTAATCATATTATCCATAACAATATCATAAATCAGTATTACACCAAATTATCAGTGACCATATCATAAAAATTGATATTTTTCACAAACCAAATGGTCCATACAAAATTTATCACCTTTATCAAGTAATACATCAATTTTGAAATTCAATTTCATTCTTTTTTTAATGATCTTAAGTCAAGGGGTCGAAGGAGGAGAAATTGAAGGTGAGGTTAAAGAATTTGATAATTGAAGGAGAAGAAATTGGGGGTTGGGGGAGGGGGAACTGGTGGTGGTGAAATTGATAGTTGAAAGAGGAGTAGGGGTGGTGGTGGTGAAATTAATGGTTGAAGGAGGAGGAGGGCTGGTAGTGATGGATTTAGGGGGGAGAAGTTAGGGTGCGGGTGGGATGGGGGTTAGAAGAAGAAGAAGAAGAAGAAGAAGAAGAAGAAGAAGAAGAAGAAGAAGAAGAAGGGAATTTTTTATATTTTTTTCTATTACATATATATATATATATATATATAGTTTTTATTAAAAAAAAAATAACATTCACGCATTTTAAAAGAAAAAAAAATTCATGTCAGCATTAGGGGTGAAACTAATAACTTTAAAGATGTTAAGGGGGTAAATAAATGGAAGTTTAGTTTAAGTGCTAAAGTAAGTTGAGCGGATAAGTTTAAGGGGGTAAATGTTTTCTCTCTCTATATATATATACACATACACACATTATGTAATCGTACTCTAATTGTATTAGAAACTCTCGTACTGACTTCTCAAGGATTGGGGTTGCATTCTATATTAGTCCTTTATTTAAATTTGTTTCCACTATTTTCTCTATTTTTTGATAGTCCATTACTAATTATTTTGAACTACGAATTGTCTTACCTGGTAGGTCGTAGGTGGTTCCATCATGACCTAAGAGATGGATCATGATAATCACTCAGGTGCATTTGGGCCATGACATGAAGTGTCCTCGAAATTCATGTACACGAAACTTTTTATCATTAATTAAAAGTAATATTAATGTCTTATCATTTTGCAGATTCATTGTATAACATCTATAGCTTTTTATTATTATTATTATTTATTAGATCAAATTAGTCATTTAATTGGAAGTAATTGATTTTACTTATTAATTTATGGTTGTTCACTAGGTAGATTTACAATGTTGTTAACTTTTCCATTCCCACGCCGATGGAAGCAATAATGCACCATTTAATAGGACTTGATTAAATGTCAATTTCATTAGTATGATTTTGATGGGGTGGTTTTACTTTTAGCCGTAGGGAAAAGAGTCATTCAATATTTTGTGGGCATTATGATAATCTAACTTGTAATTTTGTGGCTTCGTAATTTTAGAATAATATAGATATAAATAGATCTCACAAGATAATAATCGCCTATTTATAGTACTAAATTTCTTTAGGAGCGACAAGACTTAAATTATTTCCTTAATTTAGTACATGAAATTTCAAAAGAATTTTGGAAGAGAGATCCACGTTCATCTTATTTTATTGGGAGAATACTCACAAAAATACCTGAAGTTTGATCAGATTTTCATTTGAGCATACTGAACTTTGCGGGGGTCCTATTACCCCTTAGACTTTTTTTTTATATTTTAATGATATATATCAGCCCACTTTGACAAGTACGTGTAATCACACCTCTTGAGCGCATGAGAGTAATTAAAAACGTTAAAAAGGTTTTTTCTTTGTCAAATATCCCCTCAATTTGCTCACTTTTAAAAAATTTATATTTTTTATTTATTTTTCATTCTTTCTCTTCTCTTCTTTCTTCTCTTCAATGGAGTTAAATTGGTGCTCCATTGTTGAATTGAAAATAATTTCATCACATATACACACACATCAAATGAGTCATCTTCAACACACTGAATTCAATTACATCAATTTTACCCAATTTCAACACACACACACCAAATGGGTATTCTCCAATTCCATCAAAAATAGTAAAATTAACCCACCATTGCCACCACCAACCAACCCACCATTGCCGCCGGCAGCAATACCATCGGCAGCCACCACTACCACCTCAGTAAAATTAAGCTTTTACTGTATGAATTATGATTTATTAGGTATTATATTTAATTGTATTTTAAATTATATACATATGATTAGTAGTTGATTTGGGATCTGTAATCAATCGAAAAAAAAAAGTATGGGATTTATAATAAAATTTGTGGAGAACTTGATATTGAGATTAATGGAGAATCTGTAGGAGAGGAATTATAAGCTTAGGGAACATGTTTATGCAACGAAGGAGAGCACCAAGAAGATATTGGAGATGTGGAGATTTGATAGGCATAATGCTCAATTATTTTGGGACCCTCTATTTGCAATTTGAATAAAATTATTGAAGAGAATTTTCAATTTGAATTTGAAATTTGGAAAATGATTTTCATAATGAACTAAATAAAAGTCAAATTTCAAGAATGAAGAATCAAGAATTTGGTGAAAAAATGGTGAAAATTTGTATTATAGTATTACCACTGTTGTTTGTAGGAGTAATATGGTTGTAATGGTGAAAATAATTAAAATGGAGAAGAAAGGGCGTGTGTGTCACACCTCCAACAGCCAAATTTGGGTATAGAGTTTTTTTTTTGGGGGGGAGGGGGGGAGGGGGTAATAACTCCACTTTTAAAATGTCTAGGGCGGTAATAGGATCCCCCTCCCCCCCCTTCCCTCGCAAAGTTCAGTATGCTCAACTGAAAATTCGGTCAAACTTCAAGAATTTTTGTGAGTATTCTCCCTATTTTATAATACTCTCCCATGAATGTCTATAGATAATGTTTCTCGAAGATTAACTTACATAAATTCCTAAATCTTTAAGTGATATTACATAAAATTCCGACTATTTTATTAATTACATTTTATCCGGATTTTTAAAATGGTGATACATATGTTATAAGGTGATACATATAAAAAGTTGATACATTTGAAACTGACAAAGATATTTATTTAAGGAAATAATAGATTTTCTTTTATTCATTGTATTCTTTCATTGAAGGAAAGATATATAATTTTTCTCTTTTTTTAGATTTAATTTAGGTGTTTTAATTATGTTTCTCTTTTTTAAGGAAATAATGGATTCTCTTTTATTCATTATATTTTTTTATTCAAGGAAAGATATCTAATTTCTCTTTTTTTTAGATTTAGTTTAGGTGTTTTAATTATGTTTCTCTTTTTTCATCTTTAATTATGAAAGATACATTTTTTTCATCTTTTTTCTCTTTTTTCGTTTTTAATTTCATCTTGAATTTTAGTCTGCTTTTTTTTAGATTTAATTTTAGTTATGCTTCAATTCTGCTTTTAGTCTTATTTTTTAAAAAATATTATTACTTTTGTTTCCTACACTGACTACACCATTACCATTCATTAATAACATATGAATCGCCTAATAATTGAAATAAATAATTGTATCTACCATATGAATCACTATAATACCATATATATAAATTACCCAATAATTAAAATAAATAATTGTATCTACCATATGAATCACCATAATACCATATATATCACTCATTAATATCATATGAATCACCCAATAATTGAAATAAATAATTGTATCTTCCATATGAATCACCATAATAGCATATATATGAATCACCCAATAATTGAAATAAATAAGTGTATCTACCATATGAATCACCATAATACCATATATATCACCCATTAATATCATATAAAGCACTCAATAATTCAAATAAATAATTGTATCTACCATATGAATCACCATAATACCATACATATAACTCATTAATATCATATTAATCACCCAATAATTTAAATAAATAATTGTATCTACCATATGAATCACCATAATACAATATGTATCAACCATTAATATCTTATGTATCACCCGTTATAATCATAAAAATATATCTATTATATGAATCACCATAATACCCATATAATGATATCATATTTATCATTCGTATGAATCACTATTAAAAGAATAAACATGTATGAATAGATAAATAAATTTATATATGTATCAATAGATTTTTTCAAAAAAAAATGGGAAAGATTTTAGGCGAGGAAAAAAAAAGTTGCATGCATTAATGGATGAGAAAAAATCAGGAAGAAAGATGATTTAAGAGTTAATGAAGGAGAAAAGAATCAAGAAGGAAGATGATTTAATTGTTGATAATTAGGGAGATATTTTAGGAAAGAAAATATTTGAAACAAAAAGCTTGAATGAGTTAATGGTGGAGTAAAAATAGGATGTGAGATTTTGTTGATATGTATCAAAAGTAAAGTTGAAAATTGGAATTTTATGTAAATTTTTAAAAAATAAGGGATATTAGGTAATATAGTCTATTAAGTATGGGATTTGTGTAATTTATCCTTTCTCAAAAATATGAATCCAACAGATAAGAAGTGAAAGAAAGTAAAGCTACAATAAAATCAAAAACTCTCAACATAGATAGATATATACATTCAAAATAACGAAACCTATGTCTATGGTCACAAATCTAAATATAGGGTACAAGAAAAAAGTCATTGGTTCATTACCTACACGTAAAGAGCGGGGAAAAAAAAAGAAAAGGTGAGTACATAACCACTTGTACTCAGCAACATCGTCGACTGACCCTAATTCAAAGTAGTGGTAAAAACACCGACACTAACCATCCAAACCAATCATAAACATGCACTTAAGAAAGTTACCCTAGTCTAACAGAATAAGAAAGCCATAACAGTCATATAGATGTCATATTAACAGTCATGCGAGCATCAAACCAGTAAAATTCGGCAACAAAAACTCAAAATTCTCAACCACTATCACAAAATTAACAATTTCACCATGTTCTACCTAAATCCGAAATGAATGAATAAATGCAACGCATATGTTCTGTATACATCTACCGAATATATCGCTTCTAGGCTGCGATCCATGGGGAATCGCAAGGTCTATATATTGTATATTGTTCCCTCTAATCCCAATGATATATATATATATATATATATATATATTTGTGTTTGTATGCGCGCGCGTGCTAGAATATATATATATATATATATATATGTGTGTGTGTGTGTGTGTGTGTGTGAGTGTGTGTATCCAAAAGCCTGTGCTAGCACAGATCCAATATTTATTCATTTTCTTCGTCTTAATATATTTAACATATATAAAATTTAAAATGTCAATTAAATTGCATATATGATTTCTATTGCGATTTATAATGTTTTTAAATAATTTTCATATAATATATGTTACTTCTTTTTTGTTTTAATTTATGTGGCATTGATGCAAATTCGACAGTCAACAAAATTATTTTTTCTTAAAAGTACTTTAAGTTGTTAATTATTGTAATTTATATTACTTTTTCTTCAGTCCCAATTTATGTAGTCTTGATAAAAATTGTAAGAGTCAACCAAATTGCCTATTTTAGTTGTTATATATTGATTTATAGTACCTTTTATATGATTTTCAAGTATATAACAAATTAAAAAGGGAAATAAGATAAAGACATTTTAGCTATTAGTTCGTAGAAAAAGCTTGATATTGCATGTCTATTTTCCTATGTTTTTCTTTGGGAGAATACTCACAAAATACCTGAAGTTTGACCGGATTACCAGTTGAGCATATTGAACTTTGTGGGGGTCCTATTACCCCCGGACTTTTTTTTTTCATATTTTAATGGCATATATCTGCCATTTGGCCCATTGCGTGTTAGTCACGCGCACTGAGCGCGTGAAAAGTGTTAAAAAAATGTTATAAACTCTTTTGTTTTTTTGCCAAACAACCCCTTAATTTTCTAATTTTTAAAAGTTTTATATTTTTTATTTATTTTTTCATTCTTTCTCTTCTGTCTTCTCTCTCTTCTCTTCTTCTTGCTTTCTTCTCTTCAACAATGAAGTCTTCAACATTGGTTGCTCCATTGTTGAATTGAAATTGAACAATGTACTACACTTCAATTTCAACTTTATTTCGAAAGTGACTTCAATAAAATTTTTCCGGAAGTCTTCAATTGTTCAATGTCTTTGGGAAGCCTATAACGTATTTCCATTGTTAAAGTCAATTATTGAATACTCCATTTCTTAAAATTTTATTTATTTAGTTCGATTTCAATAAAATTATTGAAGAAACTTTTCAATTTGAATTTGAAATTCGGGGAAAAAATTTCTTAAAATTATTGAAGAAGCTTTCTTGAATAAAATTTGAATAAAATTATTGAAGAAACTTCTCGAATCTCTCTCTCATTTTTTAACTCTACTCTCTAGATCTCTCAATTTCTCCGATCTCCGGTCACTCTCAATCTCTCCATTTTTTCTTCGATTTGTGCATGTGTGCTGGTAAGTATATCAGTGAGTGTGTGTAATGCCCCGAGAAACTATCTCGAGACATCACATGGTGCTCAAGGCCACATGTGGCCTCAAGCTAACCCTCAAAGTCTGTCATAACCTTTAGAACTCTCTACGAAACGAATCATCATAAAGTAGGGAAGAATAATCATGGCATGAACATACTGAGATACGAAGTAATACGGTTCTGTATAAATAAAATACTGAAAATCTCTGTACATACTGGTACACTAGTCTGACAAAGCCTCTACTTCATAGGACTGAGGAGCTATTGGGACAGATCCCCAACTGACTCGTACTTAACTGAAAGTAAACAACCATCTATTAACAAGAAAAAATCGAAGACACAGTCCACGAACCATGAAAACTCACCAACCGCAGAAATGAAGATGAAGGTACTCAAAAATCACTGTCGCTGCTGAGACTGAGCACCTGAACCTATATCATGAGGAAATATAGATTACAAAAGAGTATGGGAGTCAGTACTTGGGAATGTACTGAGTATGTGGGGGTGGATGCAATATTTTAAATAATATCATAAATGTATAAGAAAATCATGCATGCTTACAATAACATCTCTCTTCGCTTGAATTATATAAAACATTATTTCCGAAAGTAATAAGTAATAACATATGCTTCATAAATCTCATAAATCATTTAACTCAACTCAAACTCTTTGACGCATGACTTAGAGTGGCTCGGTAACTCATAGAACTTAGATCATTATGGACGTGGGAGTTTCTTATAACCAACATAATTACACCATGTGAGCCGCATGAAATCCAACGTTTTGCCCTCCTAAGGAAAGAACCCCACATTGGTGGGGGTGTCGTACTCTTGCCAAGGAGTACAACCTCAATTTCTCAATCACAATCCCATATTTAACCTCTGGCCTATAATCATCAATATCAATCCTACGGTGGAACGTAGTTTTAGGGAAATACCACATTTTTCGCTCGGTGCTAAATACTCCTCCCAGACTCAGCTCAGAACTCGTTAGGAAATCCACCTTAATCAATATCAACTCATGGGTCTATCATAGAGACCAAAACATAAATATATCTCATCTGTATATCATGAACAATTGTGGATTCCTAACTCGACTCAAAATCAAAATAATCTTTCTCAACATAAATTACCTTTGCTTATCAAATCATTTCAAATATCAAAAGCTTTAAGGAAATATCATAGGACTCATTCTCGACTTTCAATCCCAAATATCGATTTATATTCAATAGTCAAATTTCTCATGGAAACGCATAACTCATGACACTTGTCTTACATTGCTTAGAAATCATCAATACGTAATGATAATATACAACTCATGGAATAAATTCTTAGTTTAAGAAACATGATGGTGAAATAATCATAAATATCAAACTTATTCAATTCAAATTTTATAAATCATGAATAAAGAAATTTGGGTGTAAACCCACTTGCAAAATCATGTAAATCAGTAATAGAAAGTAAATCTTTAGGCACAAGAAGGAAAAGAGTGTTCTTGTTCAAACCCCACATACCTTGTATTATAATTTTTGAGATGTAGAAACTTGATATAAACTTCTTTATAGCATTCTTGAGCTAGATTTCTTGATGTCTTTAATTAGGAATGCTTGCTTCTTGGATCACTTTGAATCTCTATGGAAGATTCTTGAATTTCTTGGAAGAAGATTGAATTTTTTGGGTTTTGGAAGAAACCCTAATTTCTAGATGTTTCTTGGTAGAGGAAAGAATAAAATAAAGGGATATTCTCTACTAGGATATATATATATATAAGACCTTATGGGGCAGAAATGACCAATATGCCCTTTTTGAAAAAGCTGAAATTTGCTGATCAGGGCCTGTGACGTTCGATCTGACGGCTCGTCAAGTCTCCTGAAGGTCCAACAGATCGTCCTTCACTCTAGTCCCAAAACTTGAACGTTCTGCCTTGACGTAATGGCCAAAGTGACGGTCCTTCAGGAAACTGACGGACCACCAAGTCGTCCTTCACTTGAGGGCCAGAAATAAGACATTCTATTTTGACCTGACGGACCCCTTGACGGTCCGTCAACTTTTTTACGGTCTACCAACTTGGCCGTCGCACGATGTCTTAAAAAGGAGTCACTACCTTGGCTTGATGGGGCACTTGATGGTCAACCAGGGACCTGACGGTCCGCCAGGTCGATCAAACTTGGGCGATCCAATACCGTTCTGTAAAACGTCCATAATTCCCTCGTCCGATGTCGAATCTCAATGAAATTGGTATAGATGGAAAACTTATTCAATGATCTACATGAAAAAAGTAGAAATTAGAGAAATACAACATGGTTTAAACATCAATAACTTTGGAAGTCATACATATCCATTCAAAAAATGGATTTAGGCTTAAGAAATGATCGGGGTATTACAATATCTCCCCCTTGGAAACATTCGTCCTCGAATGTTGTCAAAAAGGCCAAGAACAATAGAAAATGAGGATTTATAGATAGAATGACTCACATCTAATGGCTCACTTTACTCTCCACTTTTGAGTACTTCACCAAATGCACGAATCATAGAGGGAATAACCATATAGCTGAATGCATTAGATTAGGCGGAAACTAAATTAGGGGAATAGTACCCTTCAGCTTGATTTGGACTCACGAAGAAAAGATGAGGGTAACTAGCTCGTATATCTACTTTAGCTTCCCAAGTGGCACCCTCTACTGATTAATTTTGCTACAGAACTTTAACCAAGGGAAATTCCTTGTTCCTCAGTCTATGGACTTGATAATCTAGGATTTCAATCGGGATTTCATCATACAAAAGGCTATCCTGAACATCACAACCTTCCAACGGATCAACAACAACATAGTCTCCAATGTGCTTCTTGAGCATAGAAACATGAAACACAGGATGGACAGCTAACAACTCTGCAGGCAACTCAATCTCATAAGCTGCTTTCCCAACATGATTCAAAACTCTATAAAGGCCAAGATATCTGGGACTCAGCTTCACTTTCTTTCCAAATCTTTTCACCTCTTTCATGGGTAAAATTTTTAAGTACACCATATCACCAACTTCAAACTCAAGAGCTCTTCTTCTTACATCTGCATACGACTTCTGAAGACTCTAGGTTGTCTTCAACCTCTCCCAAATTAACTAAACTTTCTCCATATCCTCAAATATAGCATCAGGCCCAATCACAACAGCTTTACTCACTTCGAACCAACTAATGGGCGATCTACATCTTCTCTCATACAAATTTTTAAATGGAGCCATTCCAATGCTAGCATGAAAACTATTGTTGTAAGAAAATTCAATTAACAGTAAATGTTCATCTGAACTTCCTTTGAAATCAAGAACACATGTCCTCAACATATCCTCTAAAGTCTGGATAGTCCTCTCAGCCTGACCATCTGTCTACAGATGAAAAGCACAGCTACGATAAACTTGGGTGCCAAGACCTTTCTGAAAGGCTCTCCAAAATTGAAAAGTAAACTTAGTACCTCTATCGGAGATGATAGACAATGGAACTCCATGCAACCTGACTAACTCTTGAATATACAACTTAGCATAGTCCTCCGGGGTGAAAAAGGTATGCATTGGCTGAAAATATGTTGACTTAGTCAACCTGTCTACAACGACCCAAATAGAATCATGATGACGACGAGAAAGAGGTAAATCGATCACGAAATCCATGTTCACTACTTCCCACTTCCAAGTAGGAATATTAAATTCTTGCATCACACCATCGGGTCTCTGGTGCTCTAGCTTTACCTGCTGGCAAGTTGCACACTTTTCTATGAACTTCGCTATATCCTTTTTCATACCATGCCACCAATAAATTTTTCACAAATCGCGGTACATCTTGGTAACAAAGGGATGAATAGAGTACTGTGCGCCATGCACCACAACCATAATTCTCTACCTCAGATCATCAACATCAGGAACACACAATCTATTCTGAAATCTCAATACACCATCTCCCCCTTGGGATAAAACCTCCATCTTTTGGTCTTTGATGGACGCTTTCAATTTAACCAAATGAGAATCCATATCCTGCTTCTCTTTCACTTTCGTAACTAGCGAAGATTCGGAACTACTCTGAATCCAAACATTACCCTCAGCTAAGTCGAGCAATCTAACACCTAACCTAGCTAAATGGTGCACTTCATAAGCTAAATCCTTCTTATCTTCCTCTATATGTGCTACACTACCCATGGACGACCTACTAAGGGCATCCGCCACTACATTGGCCTTGCTTGGGTGATACAACATACTTATATCATAGTCCTTCAGTAATTCTAACCATCGCCTCTGCCGAAGATTCAACTCTCTCTGAGTGAACACATACTACAAACTCTTGTGATCCGTAAAGACATCAACATGAACATCGTACAAATAGTGTCTCCAGATTATCGAAGAAAAAACCACTGTAGCTAACTCGAGGTCATGGGTCAGATAATTTTTTTCATGAGGTTTCAACTGCCTGGAGGCATAGGCTATAACCTTACCCTTCTGTATTAACACGCAACCCAAACCAACTCTGGAAGCATCACAATATACTGCAAAATTATCTACACCATTAGGCAGGGTCATCATAGGGGCAAAAGTGAGTCGAGTCTTCAACTCCTAAAAACTTTTCTCGCAAGAATTTGACCACTGGAATTTAACCTTTTTTTGGGTCAAACAGGCCAAAGGAGCAGCAATGGAAGAGAACCCTTCGACAAAACGACGGTAGTAGCCAGCTAGACCCAAGAAACTCCTAATATCAGATGGGGAAATAGGTCTAGTCCAATTCTTTACAACTTCTACCTTTTGAAGATCAACTCGAATACCATAAGAAGAATCAATATGACCCAGAAAAGCGACTAACCTTAGCCAGAATTCACACCTGCTAAATTTGGCAAACAACTATTGATCCTGAGAACCTATCCCGAGACATCACATGGTGCTCAAGGCCACACGTGGCCTCAAGATAACCCTCAAAGCCTGCCATTACCTTTAGAACTCTCTACGACAAGAATCATTATAAAGTAGGGAAGAATAATCATGACATAAACATACTGAGATACGAAGTAATAAAGTTTTGTACAAACTAAATACTGAAATCTCTATACATACTAGCACACTAGTCTGACAAAGCCTCTACTTTATAGGACTAAGGAGCCATTGGGACAGATCCCCAACTGACTCCTACTGAACTGAAAGTAAACAACCATCTATTAACAATACAAAATCGAAGACACAGGTTCACGAACCATGAGGACTCACCAACCGCAGAAATGAAGATGAAGGTACTCAAAAATCACGATAGCTGTTGAGACTGAGCACCTGAACCTATATCATGAGGAAATATAGAGTA
>NC_061121.1:201729597-201881887 GCF_002878395.1 Capsicum annuum
TCTCATCTGTAAATCATGAACAACTGTGGATTCCTAACTCGACTCAAAATCAAAATAATCTTTCTCAACAGCAAGTAACTTTGCTTATCAAATCATTTCAAATATCAAAAGCTTTAAGGAAATATCATAGGACTCATTCTCGACTTTCAATCCCAAATATCAATATATATTCAATAGTCAAATTTCTCATGGAAAAGCATAACTCATGACACTTGTCTTACATCGCTTAGAAATCATCAATACGTAATGACAATATACAACTCATGGAATAAATTCTCAATTTAAGAAACATGATGGTGAAATAATCATAAATATCAAACTTATTCAATTCAAATTTCATAAATCATGAATAAAGAAATTTGGGTGCAAACCCACTTGCAAAATCATGTAAATCAGTAATAGAAAGTAAATCTTTAGGCACAAGAACGAAAAGAGTATTCTTGTTCAATCCCGACATACCTTGGATTATAATTTTTGAGATGTAGAAACTTGATATAATCTTCTTTATAGCAAAATTGAGCTAGATTTATTGATGCCTTTAATTAGGAATGCTTGCTTCTTGGATCACTTTGAATCTCTATGGAAGATTCTTGAATTTCTTGGAAGAAGATTGAATTTTTTGGGTTTTGGAACAAACCCTAATTTCTAGATGTTTCTTGGTATAGGAAAGAATAAAATAAAGGGATATTCTCTACTAGGATATATATATATATAAGACCTTATGCGGCAAAAATGACCAAAATGCCCTTTTTGAAAAAGCTGAAATTCGCTGATCAGGGCCTGTGACAGTCGATCTGACGACTCGTCAAGTCTCCTGACGGTCCAACAGATCGTCCTTCACTCTAGTCCCAAAACTTGAACGTTCTGCCTCAACGTGACAATCGAAGTGATGGTCCTCCAGGAAACTGACGGACCACCAAGTCATCCTTCACTCAAGGGCCAGAAATGAGACATTTTGTCTCGACCTGACGGACCCCTTGACGGTCCATCAAATTTTTGATGGTCTACCAATTATGCTCTTGCACGATGGCCTAACAAGGAGTCATTGCCTTGGCTTGACGGGGCACTTGACGGTCCACCAGGGACCTGACGGTCCGCCAGGTCGATCAAACTTGGGCGATCCAATACCGTTCAGTATAACGTCCATAACTCCCTCGTCCGATGTCGGATCTCAATGAAATTGGTATTGATGGAAAGATTATTCAATGATCTACATGAAAAAAAGTAGAAATTAGAGAAATACAACATGGTTTAAAAATCAATCACTTTGGAAGTCATATATATCCACTCAAAAAACGGATTGAGGCTTAAGAAATGATCGGGGTATTACAATATCTCCCCCTTGGACACATTCGTCCTCGAATGTTGCCAAATAGGCCAAGAACAATAGAAAATGAGGACGTATAGCAGGAATGACTCACATCTAAGGGCTTACTTTACTCTCAACTTTTGAGTACTTCACCAAATGCACGAATCATAGAGGGAATAACCATATAGCTGAATGCATTAGATTAGGCAGAAACTAAATTAGGGGTATAGTACCTTTAGATTGATTTGGACTCGCGGAGAAAAGATGAGGGTAACTAGCTCGTATATCTACTTCTGCTTCCCAAGTGGCACCCTCTACTGATTGATTTTGCTACAGAACTTTAACCAAGGGAAATTCCTTGTTCCTCAGTCTATGGACTTGATAATCTAGGATTTCAATTGGGATTTCATCATACAAAAGGATATGCTGAACATCACAACCTTCCGATGGATCAACAACAACATAGTCTCCAATGTGCTTCTTGAGCATAGAAACATGAAACACAGGATGGACAGCTAACAACTCTATAGGCAACTCAATCTCATAAGCTGCTTTCCCAACAGGATTCAAAACTCTATAAAGTCCAAGATATTTGGGATTCAGCTTCACTTTCTTTCCAAATCTTTTTACCTCTTTCATGGGTAAAATTTTTAAGTACACCATATCACCAACTTCAAACTCAAAAGCTCTTGTTCTCACATCTGCATACGACTTCTGAAGACTCTGGGTTGTCTTCAACCTCTCCCGAATTAACTAAACTTTCTCCATAGCCTCAAATACAGCATCAGGTCCAATCACAGCAGCTTTACCCACTTCGAACCAACCAATGGGCGATCTACATCTTCTCTCATACAAATCTTCAAATGGAGCCATTCCAATGCTAGCATGAAAACTATTGTTGTAAGAAAATTCAATTAACAGTAAATGTTTATCTGAACTTCCTTTAAAATCAAGAACACATGTCCTCAACATATCCTCCAAAGTCTGGATAGTCATCTCAGCCTGACCATCTGTCTACAGATGAAAAGCAGAGCTAAGATAAACTTAGGTGCCAAGACCTTTCTGAAAGGCTCTCTAAAATTGAAAAGTAAACTGAGTACCTCTATCGGAGATGATAGACAACGGAACTCCATGCAATCTGACTAACTCTTGAATATACAGCTTAGCATAGTCTTCCGCGGTGAAGATGTATGCACTGGCAGAAAATATATTGGCTTAGTCAACCGGTCTACAACAACCATAATAGAATCATGATGACGACGAGAAAGAGGTAAACCGGTCATGAAATCCATGTTCACCACTTCCCACTTCCAAGTAGGAATATTAAATTCTTTCATCACACCACCGGGTCTCTGGTGCTCTATCTTTACCTGCTGGCAAGTTGCACACTTTTTTATAAACTTCGCTATATCCTTTTTCATACCATTCCACCAATAAATTTTCTGCAAATTGCGGTACATCTTGGTAGCAAAGGGATGAATAGAATACCGTGCGCCATGCGCCATAACCATAATTCTCTACCTCAGATTATCAATATCAGGAACACACAATCTATTCTGAAATCTCAATACACTAACTTCCTCTTGGGATAAAACCACCATCTTTTGGTCTTTGATGGACGCTTTCAATTCAACCAAATGAGAATCCATATCCTCCTTCTCTTTCACTTTCGAAACTAGCTAAGATTCAGAACTACTCTGAATCCAAATATTACCCTCAGCTGAGTCGAGCAATCTAACACCCAACCTAGCTAAATGGTGCACTTCATAAGCTAAATCCTTCTTATCTTCCTCTATATGTGCTACACTACCCATGGATGACCTACTAAGGGCATCCGCCACTAGATTGGCCTTGCTCGGGTGATAAAACATACTTATATCATAGTCCTTCAGTAATTCTAACCATCGCCTCTGCCGAAGATTCAACTCTCTCTGAGTGAACACATACTACAAACTCTTGTGATAAGTAAAGACATCAACATGAACACCATACAAATAGTATCTCCAGATTTTCAAAGAAAAAACCACTGCAGCTAACTCGAGGTCATGGGTCGGATAATTCTTTTCATGAGGTTTCAACTGCCTGGAGGCATAGGCTATAACCTTACCCTTCTGCATTAACACACAACCCAAACCAACTCTAGAAGGATCACAATATACCACAAAATTTTCTACACCATTAGGTAGGGTCATCACAGGGGCAAAAGTGAGTCGAGTCTTCAACTCATAAAAACTCTTCTTGCAAGAATTTGACCATTTGAATTTAACCTTCTTTTGGGTCAACCAGGTCAAAGGAGCAGCAATGGAAGAGAACCCTTCGACAAAACGACGGTAGTAGCCAGCTAGACCCAAGAAACTCCTAATATCAGATGGGGAAATAGGTCTAGTGTAATTCTTTACAGCTTATACCTTTTGAAGATCAACTCGAATACCATAAGAAGAATTAATATGACCCAGAAAAGCGATTGACCTTAGCCAGAATTCATATTTGCTAAATTTGGCAAACAACTATTGATCCTGAGAACCTATCCCTAGACATCACATGGTGCTCAAGGCCACACGTGGCCTCAAGCTAACCCTCAAAGCCTGTCATTACCTTTAGAACTCTCTACGACAAGAATCATTATAAAGTAGGGAAGAATAATCATGACATAAACATACTGAGATATGAAGTAATAAAGTTTTGTACAAACAAAATACTGAAATCTCTGTACATACTGGCACACTAGTCTGACAAAGCCTCTACTTCATAAGACTAAGGAGCCATTGGGACAGATCCCCAACTGACTCGTACTGAACTGAAAGTAAACAACCATCTATTAACAAAACAAAAGCGGAGACACAGGTTTACGAACCATGAGGACTCACTAACCATAGAAATAAAGATAAAAGTACTTAAAAATCACTGTCGCTGCTGACACTGAGCACCTGAACCTATATCATGCGGAAATATAAAGTACTAAAGAGTATGTGAGTCAGTACTTGGGAATGTATTGAGTATGTGGGGGTGGATGCAATATTTTAAATAATATCATAAATGTATAACAAAATTATGCATGCTGACAATAACAACTCTCTTCACTTGAATTATCTAAAACATCATTTCTGAAAGTAATCAGTAATAACATATGCTTCATAAATCCCGTAAATCATTTAACTCAACTCAAAATCTTTGACTCATGACTTAGAGTGTCTCGGTAACTCATGATACTTAGATCATTATGGATGTGGGAGTTTCTTATAACCGACATAACTACATCATGTGAGCCATATGGAGTCCAACGTTTTACCTTCCTAAGGATAGAACCCTACATTGGCGGGGGTGTCGTACTCTTGCCAAGGAGTATAACCTCAATTTCTCAATCACAATCCCACACTCGGCCTCTATCCCACAATCATCTATATCAATCCCACGGTGGAACGTAATTTTGGGGAAATACCATATTTCCCGCTCGGTGCTAAATACTCCTCCCAGACTCAGCTTAGAACGTGTTAGGAAATCCACCTTAATCAATATCAACTCATGGTTTTATCATAGAGACCAAACCATAAATATATCTCATCTGTAAATCAGGAACAACTGTGGATTCCTAACTCGACTCAAAATCAAAACAATCTTTCTTAACATCAAGTACCTTTCCTTATCAAATCATTTTAACTATCAAAAGCTTTAACGAAACATTATAGGACTCATTCTCAACTTTCAATCCCAAATATCGATATACATTCAATAGTCAAATTTCTCATGGAAAGGCATAACTCATGACACTTGTCTTAAATCGCTTAGAAATCATCAATACGTAATGACAATATAAAACTCATGGAATAAATTCTCAATTTAAGAAACATGACGGTGAAATAATCATAAATATCAAACTTATTCAACTCAAATCTCATAAATCATAAATAAAGAAATTTGGGTGTAAACCCACTTGCAAAATCATGTAAATCAGTAATAGAAAGTAAATCTTTAGGCACAAGAATGAAAAGAGTGTTCTTGTTCAAACCCTACATACCTTGGATTATAATTTTCGAGATGTAGAAACTTGATATAAACTTCTTTATAGCATTCTTTACCTAGATTTATTGATTCCTTTAATTAGGAAAGCTTGATTCTTGGACCACTTTGAATCTCTATGGAAGATTCTTGAATTTCTTGGAAGAAGATTGAATTTTTTGGGTTTTGGAAGAAACCCTAATTTCTAGATGTTTCTTGGTAGAGGAAAGAACAAAATGAAGGGATATTCTCTACTAGGATATATATATATATATAAGACCTTATGGGGCGGAAATGACCAAAATACCCTTTTTGAAAAAGTTGAAATTCGTTGATCGGGGCTTGTGATGGTAGATCTGACGGTCCGTCAAGTCTCCTAACGGTCCACCAGATCATCCGTCACTCGAGTGCAAAAACTAAAATGTTTTGCCTTGACATAATGATCGAAGTGATGGTACGTCAGGAAACTGACGGACCACCAATTCATATGAGACATTCTGTATCGACTGACAGACCCCTTGACCGTCCGTCAACTTTTTGACGGTCCACCAACATGGCCGTCGCACGATAGGCTGAAAAAGGAGTCATTTCCTTGGCTTGATGAGCAACTTGACGGTCCACCAGGGACCTGACGGTCCGCCAGGTAAACAGTCAAACCTGGGCGATCCTATACCGTTTAGTAAAACGGCCATAAATCCCTCATCCGATGTCGGATGTCAATGAAATTAGTATTAAAAGTCATATATATCCACTCAAAAGATGGATTTTGGCTTAAGAAACGATTGAGTTATTACAGTGTGAGAATTGAGAGTGTGTATTTATGGTTCTGATGAGTATATGTGTGCTTGACAGTGTGAGAATTGAGAGCATGTGTTTTGGGGAAAAATATTCTTGAAAATAGTGAAAAAATGATGAAAAATGATAATAATGGAATTGAAATTTGAAATTGACTCAATGGAATCATTTGGAATTTTATTTGTAGGAGGAATTTGAGTTGTGGAATCTTTAATATGGTTGTAATGGTGAAAAAATGTTGAAAAGTGATAAAATGGAGAAGAACCGGCGCGTGTACTAAACTTTCTACCGTAAAAACTGGTTATAATATTTTGGGTGGAAATTAATTCCACTTTTAAAAAGTCCGGGGAGGAATTATTCCACTTAAAAAAAGTAAAGGTGTGTAATAGAACCCCCACAAAGTTCAATATGCTTAACTGGTAATCCGGTCAAACTTCAGATATTTTTGTGAGTATTCTCCCTTTTTCCTTTAATTATTAGGAGAAATGTTAAGGGAAAATATTACAGAATGATATAGAAAATAGGTATTATTACGATGTCCATTTATTTGTAATGGATAATTCTAATCTAACTCAGAGAAAATTCATCAGAAAAATAACTACATGGCGATCTAAAAATTCAAAAACTATGATAAATAGTTAATTTACTAAAAGGCCATAAAGTACGATGGATTCACCAAAAATTATGATAAACAATGAAGTAGTCAAGTGATAAACCAAGGGTAAACAGATCTAATCAAAAGGACAGGAGGCAATTGATGAAGGTAGTATTAAATGGTGCAGAACCTGATAGTTTTGTCCATTCAAGTAAACTGCAAATAAACTATACAGCATTGCAAGGAAAATATACCAAAATAACAAACCAGAAAAACACATTAAATGACCAATTTAACCTCCGAGATTCCATATATATATATAGGCGTGCACTCCAATCCAAATAAAATAAAATGTATGATGTGCAGGTATAAAAATGAAATGTGTGATGTGTAGGTATGAAACCCTAAGTCAATAGGTTAATTAACCAATGAATTTTATATCATATGACAAATTAGACATCTACTCAACACTAGCTCAACTTATCAAATGGGAGTATAATTCATCAATTAGCATGTTCAGAAACTCATTGTATCCTAAAAAGGATCACTAAGGCTCCATTTGTTTTTTTTTTAAGATTCAGACATCTGAATCTGAATGTACATCTGAATGATTAAGATGTTGTCTCTAGATCTGCAAACAAAATGATTAAGAATATTTGTTTTTCAACTTTTGAATGCTTAAAAAAATTATTTGTATACATAATAAAATTAAAAATACAATTCAATTAAAAAATTAATTATATATTAAAAAAGTATGTAATTTAATACAACAAAATTATGAGTATTTGATTGAGAAAAAATATTTATGTTTGTTAGTGGTAGTCAAGAGGACTTATAATGGTGGTTAAGGTGACAATGATTGATGTTAGTGATTAATAATATTGGTGATGATAACTGTGATGGTTGGTATTGAAGGTACTGTTATGATGGTGGTGATTGATAGTGGTGGTGGTTGTTGTGATGTGACATTGTTTGATGTTAGTAGTTTAAGGTGTTGATTGTGTTGGATGAAACATGAATGCATGATGATTGATGATGCGTTGGTGCTAGTTGGAGATGTTATTTGTTATGACGGTGGAGATGGTTGTTAGTAGAGATAAATTGTAGCGATGGTACTGGTTGAAGTGGTGGTAGAGGTGGTGTTACTAGTGACAATAGTGGTGGCGGCCAAAGAATGTGTAGAGGTTGGGATGTATTAGTGGTAGTTAGCGGTGGTGCTAGTTGTAATAGAAGAGTTGGATGGTAGTAGGGATTGACCGGTAATGGTTGCTGATAGTGGTGTTATTGACGGCAGTGGTGGCGGTGAATATAATTAGAATAAATAGGTAGTAGGTGTGGTAACGATAGATAACTGTGGTTGGTAGCGGAATTTTTGTTGATGGTGGTTGTGATGGTGAAGGTGGTTGGTGGTGGTAGGTGGTGGTTGACAATGGTGACGGTGGCAAAGTTGGTTAGTGGTGGTGACTGCTAATTATGAATAGAGTGATGAATATTATGTAACACCAGAATATCCCTTTAGACCTATTAAGATTTGGTTCTAGATCTGATTGATTAAGAGTTATTCAGACCTATTAAGAGTTAAAACTTTAATAGAAAATAAATGCACTTAATGGTCTGAAGTCTGAACCATTCAGATTCAGAACTCCATTAAGTGCAAACAAATGAGGCCTAAGCCCGAGTGCTTATCATTTGTCAATTTCCTTTACATATCATTCAAATCTTCAATTAAATGCTCAACATCAACTATCGTGATCAATAAGTCAATTTTCCACATAAATCATCATATATTTATCCACAATTAGAGGAAACAATAAAAATAACTTAATTTATTAAGTTTTAACCCTTTATTTAACACCAGTACCCACATAAGCTCTTGTCACTCCACCAATATGGGACTTCTATTCGCTGCCACTCAATTTCAAGAAACTAATAGGAAAGTACTTCAAAAAAAATCCCAACTTACCTTAAATGAAGCCTGAAGAATCAAATCAATGTTTTGCCTTTCAAGTCGCATCCAAACACTCCCAATATATTCAAATATGAGTTCTTCATAAGAAAATGAGGCTAAAGAATCCCATATTGATATATTTCAAATTTCGGTCAAAAAAGTCAATTTCGAGCCCACAATGACAAAATAGAAATATTATTAAAACCTATGTTTTCCAAGTCTCAAAAAGTTACAATTTAAATTCTCATAAAAAATATAGTTGAAATCGACCTTAAAATCACTATTCTACCAACTTTTACTTTTACTAGGGAAAACCCTAAATTTCAAATTGAAAAACTCATATTTGAAGGTAGAATCAAAAAATAGTAGGGAAAAATTAGAAACTCATCCAAGATAAAAAAAAAATATATCAAAATCCCACTTGAAATCGCCTTAAATTGAGCTCTCAAACTTCAAAAAAGGTGGAGATGGTGTTTTATTCAAAAAGAAAAAGAAATAAAAGGTGTCCATTTCTCGAATCCTCTTTGTGAATGTGAGGAAACCATTGCGATCGTGATGAAGGATTTCTAATCTAGACCCAATGACACGGTGTGAATGCGATGCTAGTGTTGTAAACATGATGAAAGTCCAAGCTCTCCCTTCACAAACATGATCAAGGTGTCATCAATGCAAAGAGTATTTAGTCCTGCACCAGATTTGTTGCAACAGCTGAGAAACAAGTTAAAGATTCTCTAATTTGACCCTTGAAATGATTTCAAAATCCTACAAAAATAATTTGACTATATCATTAGCCTTAATTTGGCATCCCAGCCTAAATGGTGCAGTTAGAATTTCCAACAAAGGTTTTTAACATAATATATTCACCGAAGTTAACTTTTAAGCTTAAACATCCGACATCTCATCTAAGCACTCAAATTCACATCGAAAGCCCCGGACCTAAACCAACTGTGCTACTACCCCAAAATCGATGTTCTAAAGATGATGAAAATAATAGAATTGTCATAGGGAATTTGAATCTCTGAATATTGATAAAAGTTAACCATTCCAGCTCTAATACATTTAAAAATGAAAAAGTCACTTAAATCTCAATTGAATGCCTCAAAAACTACAGGACCCAATCCTTGAGCCCACACACACCCAAAAAACAAAGGCTTTGAGAATGGATAAAATAGTTAAAATATTTAAAAATCTAAAAATAAAGGTTAGGATTGGTACATCTTATCTCTCAAACCTTCCATAAATGTGAGATGTTGCATTTATCCACCCATATATGAACATGTCCTTATAAATAATGTTAGTCTATCTAGACATATTTATTTTCAAGAATGGTTTGATCATGTATGATGCTTATCAAAAGCCTCATTCTCTTTCATAAATGAACTGAAATCATTAGAAACTTGCTGTCAGATGGCACCTATCCCGAACCAATATTGGTAGGTAAGTCAAAAATTCACAATTAGAAAGAAAGTGAAAATAGGAAAAAGATGACATAAATATGAGATTTCTAGAAAGAATTCAGGTCATAATACTTATAAAGTGAAATATGCACAAGAGATATAAATAATCCCAAAACCTGATGTCATAACTGTAAGTGCATCTAATACAATAACAAAATCTAAAATAACACATTAATGTCTTCGAAACAACAAGTAAAGACATACTAGATAGAGGGAGGTTGGAATAAGGCTCAGAATAGGGACCTCACTAGATCTCTATGTAGCTCTCTCTCCATATGAATCAGCCATCGTGGGTCATACTTATACTAAGATTGCACAAAAAAAGGCTCAAAAGTAGGAGTGAGTAGGGTCCACTTATACTTAGTAAGTATCATAGGTCAACTGACTAAACTAGAAAATTAAACAAGTAAAGAATACTATGAGTATGCTTTCACTCGCATACAAAAAAGTTATGTTCCCAACAATAGCCCACACTATATCTTCTTAAAATTATAAAAGTATAATATCAATATTAAAAAAATATACATGAAGGTATAAGAAAACTAAGTACACACCAACAAACACATGATAGAATTGCAAATGATGCAACGCAAGGCAATGCTGGTGGCATAATGATAATATAAGCAGCCACATGGCTCTCGTATACACCTTTCGAGCCTCTGGATTCAGGATAGGACCGAAGGGGATTTGTAACCCCTATACTTTCACAATGTCAATCTGAATATCATATCTCAATTACCTTATATGCATATTCCTCAGTTAAGGGTATTGTAACATATTTCATTATCTTTTAAAATTATTATTTTTTAGTGATACCAATCTCATGAATATGTATAGATGAAATGAGGATGTAATACTCACAAAAAACTAGCATGAAGATAATAATCAATTAAATACAGGTATAAATGAGCTCAAAATCAACTCAATATATCAATAATTCATTATATATGCCATTGCAAGGCACCACTAGAGTAAATAGTCATGTTAGATGTCAACAATATCTTTTCAAACTCCTCACTCGGGTATTACTATAATGATGGAGAAAAATAATGCTCAAATAAGTCCTATAATATATATTCAAGCCCCTGCACCGACATCACAATGATAGTAATATCAGTCGATGCACTAATAAGGCTTATAATATCAAATAAATCTCCCATTTGGGCATCACGACAAATATAAACCCCCATTTTGGCATCACAACAAACATCCTCTCTCAAATCAATAAAAATATACATATAAGCCCCCACACAGGAAACACGATAGTAAAACAATCTCAAAACGTAATCCTCGCAACTAATTCTCAAACCCATAACATGTTTTACTTGAATGGTTAACTATCCAATTCAGTCTAAATAAAGTTAAGTCATAACCTGTATTGAAAAATCAAATTCAAAACCTAAACCCTTCAACAGGGAACTTTCCTTTATGAACGGTATCGAATAGACTAAATTTATCAAATATATAATCTACATATCAAAAAGAAACTAATGATGCCTATATTTGCTATATTTGATCTGGGTCCAAAAATAGTTCAAAAAGTAATTCAAAAATCAAAAAGGTTAAATTAGGAATTTTATTTGAAATTCATGTTCCTATATCAACAGGATTCTAAATCCAAAAACACAATGAAAAATGAGGTGAAATCAGTTCTCAAATTGAAGAAAATCCAGTTTAAAGATTGCCGGATCAAAATCCCAAAATCTAAGTTTGAAATCAAGGATTTGAAGTTTTTTAAAAAGAAATCCATATGAAATGATTAAAAAAATAGGACTTTATAGATTACCCAGGAAAGGTAGTTGAAATTTCCTCCTTGTAATCGTCTTTCCCAAGGTCCCAAGGTCCAAGCATAGTGAAAATTGCAAATAAGGAATCTATACTACTTTGGTGAATAATACCTCATAAATGTAACCCCTACCTTACAATCATGAGGTTTAATATTGATCAGGAAGTTGTTACAATTGTGGGAGGTGGAAATGTAACCACGATGAAGAACCAGACCAGGTCCACTAATATTAACCTTCACGATTACGGTCAATCCACCATGCGATTGTGAAAAACATCTTGGACAAGCACTACAATCGCGCCACTAGGCCTTGCGACTATGATGAAGGATTAGAGACTGCACTAGTTAACAACAACTCAGTTAAGGCAATGTCCAAAGATCCTCCAAATGGACCCTCATAATTCATTCAGACCCTACAAAAATAAAATAATAATGCTACTAGGTTGATTTTGATGTTCCTGACTCAATGAAACTATTAGATTTTTCAAAAGAGGTCATTTATAATAAATTATCCCATGAGACCCCTTTTAAGTTTATTTTACTAGTTTTCATCTAAAAAGTCAAAACAAAATATAAAGACTCAAGGCCCGAACTAACTAGGCTGCTAGCCAAAATAACATTTCTTATCAAATGAAACTAATTGAATCACCATCTAATGCTCAGATCACAAAAATTGACCAAATTCAAACTAACCTCTTTTAAAAGCCTCTACGAGTCTCAAGTCACTCAAATTATTCCCAAATGAATTTAAGACAGTGCCAACCAACCCCATAAATTGCAAATATCATATAGTAACTATAGTGGAAGGGTAAAAGGTCAAAACCTAAAAGAAGATGAAATTCAGAACTACCATTTTTACATTGTACACAACTCAAACACAAGTTTGTCCTCGAACTAAAAAGCAAATAAAGTACTAGAAGGGATAAGAAGTTGGGGTTATCTATAACTTATATCAGACTCAACCTCCTATGTAGCCTCCTCAATTGGGCAATTTCTCTACTGGACCTTCACTAAATCAATGAGCTTAAACCTCAATTTCCTAATCTGCCTATCAAGGATAACAATAGTATCTTTCTCAAAGGATAAATCATGGATGGTATCTCTTGACCATAGAAACATGGAATACCAGATAAACAACTAACAGATATAGAGGCAAAGTTAGCCTACCCGTTACATCTCCATACTTCTTGAGGATCTGAAAAAGGTCAATAAACCTTGGATTAAGCTTTTTTTTTCCAAACATCATCATACTCTTCATGGGTGAAACCTTCAATAGAACCCACTCTCCAACCATGAATGCAACATTGCAGATTCACTAATTGGAATAACTCTTCTACCTACTTTAGGAAGCCACAAGCCTTTATTGGATTAATCTCACTTAATCCATCAAGTCTCTCAACAAATATGTGCTCCAGGGTCCCACCTTAAATAAATCAAACTATCCTATGGGATATCTACACCTCTATCTATAAAAATGCTCAAAAGGTGCCAGTTGAATGCTCGAATAATAGTTGCTATTATAGGTGAACTCTGCTAAAGGAAAGTATTTGTCTTAATGACCACCAGAATCTATAAAATACGTTGGAAGCATGTCCTATAGAACCTGAATAGTCCTCTCATACTAACCATCCATCTAAGGATGAAAAGTTGTGCTTGAATCAAGCTGACTACCTAACTCACTGCGTAGTACTCTAAAAATTGATGTAAATTGAGTACCTCTATAAAAAATAATATAGATAGGGATACCATGTAGTCGAACCACCTCTCTAATATAGATCTTGTTTACTTTTTCTGCATTATAATTTGCTCTTATAGGTACAAAATGCATATATTTGTTCAATCTATCTATAATCACTCAAATTGAAACAAACTTCCCCAAATTTGGGGGTAGACTAACTATAAAATATATGGTGGTCCACTCCTAGTTCCACTTATGAATGGGAATCTCTGTATTGAACCACTCGATTGTTGATGCTCATACTTCACTCGCTGGAAATTCAAATACTTATCCACAAACTCCATGATGTCCTTCTTTATACCATCCCATAAATAGTATTTCTTTATGTAATGATACATCTTAGATGCTCTTGGATGAATGGAATACCTAATATAATATGCCCTCTCTAACATTGTAACGACTTCATTTTTGGTGATTCTTGTGAATTATTTATTTCTACATGATTTGACTATTATACCCCTCTCGTGGTTGCTTTGAAGTATTTTCAAGGTGTGAGGATACATGATTTCCAATGCATTTTAGTGTGATTATGTGGAATTATTATGTGTGATTTTTTAAAGGCTCTGTAGTTGACTTTGGTCAACATTTATGGATCTATACATCAGATGGCAAAATTGATAGCACCAGCTAATCTGGGATTCTGATTTTAGGTTGGTAACATGGTTGGTATGGTTTTATGGCTTTTATATTATATTTTAATCCTCGATTTAGAAAATTCTGAAATTGAGTTTTGAGGGTCAACTTTGTGAAAATGATATTTTTTTCAAAAATCTAATCTAGGTATTGAGTCTGGAGCATTGAAATTGGTAGGGTAGTAAGTTTGTTTGCGTTCTTCAGATTTTGAATGAATCTTGAGGGGTTTGTGGAGACTAAGAATTCTCCAAGTTTCCAGTTGGTACACTACTCAGTTGGTGCAATGCTTAAGCAACCCAGCTAACAACCAAAATATCATTTAAGTAACACCAGGCTCACTTAAGTGGTAGTCTCTTAAGCGAAAGACTGGTTGCTTAAGCAACATAGGCAGTGTGGGAAGATGTCTCTTAATAGACACCTGGATTCTAAAGTGATTCCCTCTTAAGTGACAGAGAGACCGCTTAACTGATGCCTCTGTAGATATAAATGACCCCTTTTCATGATTTTTACCATTTTTGAGACTTGGAGCTTAGGGCTTTGAGTTTTTGAGCTATTTCATTTATTTTAAGCTTGGGTATTCACCAAATCCTTTTAACCAAAAAAATTCTAAATCCCTATTTTAATCATTTTTCTTTGACTTTTATCATTTAAACCTTGTTAAAGTACGAATTCAAAGATAGAAATTAAAGATTTTGGCCTAAAAATCCTGAATTAATGATCCTTCTATTTAAACCCCACTTATAAACTATTTTCACTTGGGTTTTCTTCCATGAGCTTTTATAATCATGGAAAATATATTTTTGGATAAAAATTCTAATGTTACCCTTCTTTTTTGGGAACTCATTTTGGGGGTCCATTTTGTCCTTAACTTGGAAATGTGAAATATATGTATTGTTGACTTTCTTTTTATGCATATATTCTATATTTGTATGTTTTAGTTGATTGTGGGTCCATTTGTAAGGTGTAATCTTGGATTAAAGGCTTGTTTGTACCAATTTTTAGCATTTGGGGTAGGTTATGACTTAACTTTCTTTATAAAAACATGTATGGGTAAGGGAAACAATCCTAAAAATATTGTTATTACTATTTTGTGCTAGTGTGGGGTCCTATGTGATTATTGTTTGGTGGTACCGAGACACTATTTGCTATGTCTGATTGTGTGGGGTCTTATATGGCATTGTTGGCCTTGTGTATATATATTTGATTGTATCTTTTCAGGTGAAAAAACTTGAATGGAAATTTATATGGTATTAATGACATATTATTGTATATTTTTGCTCTATTGGAGAATGAGTTATACAGGATCATGGATGGTTGGTATATTGAGTAGATTTGGCTCACATGGATTGGTATATTGATTGGATTTAGAAATTATCATTTTGGTTGATTGTGAGCATTACATCCTCATATCATATACATTCATGAAATATAGGTATCATAGTGAAAATATTAGAAACACTAGTTCTTCTTACAATAAAAGTGACATCTTTAAAAACCCTCTACCAATGTATATGTCAAAAAGGAGTTATGGATGTTGGACTAGATATTGGTTGTATATGGGTTGACGAAGCCCCATGGGTCCTATCTCAGGAGCACATCTTGATAGGTGAAGGTTGTATGATAGCCTCGTACATCACATTATCATCATCATCGTCATTATCATCTTCATTACATATGATATATATTGTACTCATTCCATGTTGTATTATCATCTTAATGTGACATCTGTCTATGTACTTTTTTTTCATACTAGCATGTGTGATATTTGTATACTTATGCTTCTTTCTTGTATTTGCGTGTGGTATATGTGAATATAATAGAACTGCTAATGGAGATAGTGTGGGCTATCATTTAGATATTTTCTAATTATAGGTGTTGTGCCCATAGTGTGTATTTTGTATACTTTATTTTTTACTTTGCTTAGTCGGCCTATAGATACCTACTAAGTACAAATGGACTGTACTCATCCCTACTATGCTTTTTTGGTGTGATCCAGGATTGAGTGCACTGTACGATAGTTGATTCAGGAGACACTGGGAGTCTATTCAAGGTAACAGTTGATCCATACATCCAGAGTGAATTATACTTTTTATTGTGTAGACTATGTCTTATTTGTTTTTAGAGACAAAGTTATTCCTTTTCGAATAACCTATGTAAATTTGGAATTCGGGTTGTATTAGTTAGTTCTTACACTATGACACCAAGTTTTTGGATATTGTATGGTATCTTTGGTTATTTACTTCCGCTATTATCATATTTGTGTGGTTTGGCTCTATTTTAGAAGTCTTGTCTTGGTTTTGGTAGTGATTTCTCATTTTATATTAGTTTGGGTGATAGGCTTACTTGTCAAGGCTTAATGTGACAAATGCTATCATGACCCTTAGTTTTTGAGTCGTGATAAATTAGTATCAGAGCAGTCAGGTTTATTGGTCTTAATAGTGTAAGAACAAGGTGTCTAATAGAGTCTCATGGATTGGTATGTAGATGTCCATATCTATCTTCGAGAGTGTAATACCCCGTATTTTACTAGCATAATTTAAGTCCCAATACATAAGTATTCACATATATAATTTTCAAAATACTCATTATTTTTCAGTTTAGAGCCTGCCATTGCATAGGAAATTAAATTACTTTCCAACGATATAAAATTCGCCCAAATCCAATAACCGGGTAAGAAGTTATGGTAATTTTAAGTTTCATTCATTAAACACCATCATTTTGGTCACTAGCGTGTTTCAGACTTCGTTTAAATGACAATTGTCAATTTCCAGAGATGGACCCCGATCATGGCGTGTTGCGCCGAGGCTCAAACTGGAAATTGTCCTTTTTCCAGTGTTCCATCGTATCATGGTGAGCTTCCAAGTACCAATTAAAGTGGCAACGTGATACCACTGCGTCGTGCCACCATGCAGACTCCCAGTTGTCCAATTCTAGTGGCTTGGCGTGATAGTGGCGCGTCGCCCCAAGGCCAAAAATTAGGATAAGCAATTTCTAGCTCGAGTTTTTAAATTCATTCAAGGTTGTCTGGGTCTTTTCCCATGGCCCTAATCAACTTAAAACACGAGATTTAACCCTTAAACACCCTAAGAAGTCATCTTTATTTCAATTCCTATCAAAATTAAAAGACCTCTATCTCAAGAACAAGAACCCCAGCTCTCAAATTCAAGGTAAAATCTCAAGAACTCTCCATCAATCCTCCCAAATTCATTATCCCAGGTATGTTAGGTATTCATCCATGGGTTCCTTTTACCCATGGATTCCAAGTACCTATTTTAATTTCAAAATTTATCATCTTTTCAAGATTCATGATATTAAATTGCGATTTTAAATCATGAGTCTCCATGAATATTGATTTTTATACGATGTTTCAATAAAATTATTGTTGTTTTTCAATTCTTCATGTTTTAATATTGTCATTCGTTGAATTAAACCATGATTTATTGCTATTAGGTTGAATTCATGCTATTTCTATAAGTTCTATGACATTCCTATGATTTGATTAAACCATACACTACAAGTGTTTGATAAAATGCCTAAAAGAGTGATTGATTTAATAAAAGCCTTCATGTTTTGTTCTCCAAGTTTTAGTGTCATTTTACTATTATTGTTTTGAGTCCTGGGGATATTGAACACCCAAAAAACATAGTTGTTAATTTAGTCTAGTCTCAGTACATTACAGAATAGTCTTCAAAACATATTATGACATTATCAGAACAGTCAGATATCATAATCAGTTATGCTCAGAACAATCTAGTATTCCAGTATCTTTCAGTTGGGAGTAGGATTTAGCACCGAGCGAGTGTAGGAATGGCGGCTTCCCCATCATATAGGAAAAGTCTCTAGTAGCAGTCCTTAAACTCCAGAACTACGTAGCCAGCATAGGATATGAGAAGTCACCCATTAGATTAGGCTTAACTATCTCGTAGTGGTCACCCATCTATTCAGGATTGATACCCTTAGTCCTTTGGACAGTATATCATTATAGTAGATCCACACAACCAACATTAGTATCCGTGGCACGGTATTAACACCCTTCTAACTGGGTTTGCAGGTTGGATCCCGATTAGCTCAGATTGGGCATATCAGTTAGATAATACCTCCCACAGTGTCAATTCAGTTACTTAGTCTTAGTGTTGTTTGACCAAAGCATACCAATATCAGTTATTTCAGTTTACATATTTCTAATCTGTTCATGTTATATGCTTGGTCATGCATCCCCAGTATCTATAGATTTCAGATACTTTCAGTATTTATAAAATATCATGCATACACAGTATTTACAAATATTGCATATTTCCAGTATCTATAGATTTTTAGCTCTCTATTCAGTACTCTATATTTACATGTATATGCAGATAGTTATTATTCCTACTTATGAAACCTTGCATATTAGCCTACCTCATTTAGCATACCAGTACATTCAAAGTACTAATCACATACTCTTTTCTTTTGTGCTGTGATGTATTATATCATAGGTGCTGACGCTCAGTTTCTGGATCGTGCTTAGAATCCTTAGACTATGAGCAGTAGCAATGGTGATTTTCATGCTTTCAGTTCAGTAGCTAGTTGGAGTTAGTTGGGGCTTGTCCCATCAACTCATATTCAGTCAAGTTTAGAGGCTTTCAGACGTGTTAGTTAGTCATCCAATTTATTATTATTTTATCAAATTCAAATAATCTTTTTTCCAATTTTATGATTTAGTTTTGATCTCAGCTATTAAAACTTTATGGTATATCAGTTATCTTCCACAATTATGATTATGATATTTAGTTCTTACAACAGATACCAACTCATAGGTTAGCTTGTAGTCCCTCAGGACTGTAAGCACCGTGTGATGCCCAGGGGGTACTCTCGAGGTGTTACAAACTTAGTATCAGAGCCTAAGGTTTTAAAGTGTCCTAGGAAGTCTGAAATCCATGTCAAGTAGAGTCTTGTGCATGGATATGTAGTGCGCCACACTTATGGGCAAGAGGCTATAGGGCGTTTAGGAAAAGTTTCCCTTTTTCCAATATTCATGTCATGCGAGTGAGCACAAGCTCAAGTTAAACTCTCAGTATAATTCATTTACAGAACATGCCTCCTAAGAAGAACGAAAGAAGAATAGGAAACCAGCCAACACCCTTACCCATCTAGGCAGATCCTCTAGACGAACATGTCTCTCATGCAGAATTGAAGACTGTGTTCACCACTCTAGCAAACTCCATAGTAGCTCAGAACAAACTGTCAACTGCTGTTCCAGCCAACCCAATGGCCAATACTACTACAACCAGAATTTAGGACTTCACTCGAATGAATCTTCCTTATTTTATGAGATCCAAGTCTAAAAAGGATCCACAGAAATTCTTAGATATAGCTCAGAAGGTAACAGATGGTATGTGGGTTACATCTAGTGAGAGTGCTAAGATGGCTACATATCAGTTGTAGGATATAGCCCATACTTGGTTCAAAAAATAGAAGGTTGATAGGGGTGTTAATGTTAGGTGTGTCAAATGGGAAGAGTTTACTACAACTTTGTTAGATAGATTCTTCCCATTGGAGTTGAGGGAAGCCACAGTGTTAGAGTTTATTAACTTGAGGTAGGGCAGAATGAGCGTGAAGGAGTATTTCCTTAAGTTTACTCAGTTAGCTAGATATGCTCCTCATATGGTAACTGACAGTAGGTCCAAGATGAGTAAGTTTGTGTTTGGCGTGTCTGATAATGTTGTCAAGGAGTGCAGGACTGTAATGTTGATTAGGGAGATAGACTTTTCTAGGCTAATGGTCCATGCTCAATAGATAGAGGAACAGAAAATTAAGGGGAGAGAGAGAGAGGAAAGAAAAGAGCTAGGACGAGTATTTTTAATTTCAGTTAGCCAAGGTCAAAAGGTGGTAACCATCCCCAATTTCATTAGAGATCTTCAGACCTAGCTCCATCATCAGCCAGTGTCCTAGTACCCTAATTCCGAAATGATAATAGGGATAGAGCACCAGGCTTTAAGTCTTAAGGCTCTGTTAAAAGTGCCCGTACGAACCTTCTATGTTAGAAATATGGCAGAAACCACTAAGGAGATTATAGATCGGGCAGTGATATATGCTTTGGGTGTGGAAATCTAGGCTATTGAATTCGGTAGTACTGGGTAGTTGCTCAAAAAGGTAAGGATTTGCGCCAGCAGGGTCAGTCCAATCAGTCATCAGTTCCATTCGATCGTCCAACTCATCAGGGTGCCACTTCCAGTGCTACCAGTGGTCAGTGTTCGAAGAGATTATATGCTTTTCAATCCCGCCAAGATCAAGAAAATTCTCCTGATGTAGTTATTGGTATGTTACCAGTCTTTTACCTATATGTTTATGCTTTACTAGACCCTGGAGCTTCTCTTTCTTTTGTAACTCCATACATAGTTTTCAACTTTGGAGTCAGTCCCGAAACTCTAGCAGAGCCCTTTTCAGTGTTCACCCCAGTAGTTGTTTCTATTATAGCCAGGCAGGTATACAAGAACTGTTCAGTCATAATATCTCAGAAAGTTACCTCAGTTGACCTTGTGAAGTTAGAGATGATGGATTTTGATGTCATTCTCGACATAGATTGGCTCCACTTATTCTATGTGTTAGTTGATTGTAGGAATAGAATAGTTCATTTTCAGTTCCCAAATGAATCAGTCATTTAATGGGGGGTAGTACTACAGCACTTAAGGGTCAATTGATTTCATACCTTAGAGCGAGAAATATGATATCCAAGAGTGTATTTACCATCTTGTCCGAGTCAAAGACTCTAAGTCAGAGAATCCAACCCTTGAGTAAGTTTCAGTAGTCAGGAAATTTCTAGATATGTTTCCTGAAAATCTTCTCGGAGTTCCTCCTGAAAGGGAAATCGACTTCAAAATAGACCTTCTTCTAGATACTCAAATTATATCTATTCTGCCATATAGAATGGCTCCATCTACACTCAAAAAATTAAAAGAAAAGTTGAAATATCTCCTAGATAAGGGATTCATCAGGCCTAGTATCTCCCTGTGGGGTACACTAGTTCTATTTGTGCGTAAGAAAGATGGTTTTCTCAGAATATGCATAGACTACCATCAGTTGAACAAAGTAATAGTCAAGAATAAATATCCACTTCCTAGAATCAATGACTTGTTTGACCAACTTCAGGGTGCTAGCTATTTTTCAAAGATAGAACTCAGATCAAGCTATCATCAGCTCAGGGTCAGGGAATGTGACATTCCAAAAATATCTTTTTGAACTTGGTATGGTCATTTCAAATTTTTTGTCAAGTCCTTTGGTCTCACGATTGCCTTAGTAGACTTCACGGACTTGATGAATCAAGTATTCATGCAGTACTAGACATGTTCGTCATAGTCTTCATTGATGATATTTTTGTTTACTCCTGTAGCAAAAATGATCATACAGACCATCTCAAAATAGTATTGTAGACTCTTAGAGCTCATCAGTTGTTTGCTAAATTTAGTAAGTGTGAATTCTGGCTAAGATCAGTAGCTTTCCTTGGCCATAGTATTTCTGGTGATGGCATTAGAGTTGATCCTTAAAAGACCGAGGTGGTGAGAAATTGGCCTAAACTCATCTCTCCATCAAATAGCAAGAGTTTCTTGGGTTTAGCTAGCTATTACCGTCGGTTTGTTAAAGGATTTTCTTCTATTGCATCCCCCATTTCCAGATTAACTCAGAAGAAAGTCAAGTTTTAGTGGTTAGATTCCTGCAAGAAGAGTTTTCAGGAGTTGAAGACTCGACTCACCTCAGCCCCAGTTCTTACCTTGCTAGATGGTTCAGATGGGTTGTTGTGTACTGTGATATATTTAGAGTAGGTTTGGGTTGCATCTTTGTGCAGAGAAGTAAAGTTATAGCCTATTCTTCTAGACAACTTAAACTCCATGAGAAGAATTACCCTACTCATGATCTTATGCTAGCTGTTGTAGTGTTTTCCTTACAGATTTGGAGGCACTAGTTGTATGGGGTGCATATTGATGTGTTCATGGATCACAAAAGCTTGCAGAATATGTTCTATCAGTAAGACTTGAATTTATGTCAGAGGATGTGGTTAGAGTTATTGAAGGATTATGACATGAGTGTTCTGTATCATCTAGCAAGGCCAATGTAGTGGTTGTTGCTCTCAGTAGATTGCCTATGGATAATGTTGCTCATTTTGAGGATGGTAAGAACAAGTTAGCTTAGGAAGTCCATCAGCTTGCCCGACTAGGTATCCATTTAGTTGATTCAGCAGAAGATAATGTTTGGGTGTAGAGTAGTTCAGAATCACCCCTAGTTTCTGAAGTAAAGAAAAAGTAGGATAAAGATCTCAGTCTAGTTAAGTTGAAACAACCAGTCAGAGATCAGAAAGTGGAGGTTTTCTTCCAAGGGGGAGATAGACTGTTGTGTTATTATTGTCAACTATGTGTGCTTGGTGTATACCAGAAAAGCCCAAAAAGAAACATTAGTGTTGATACTTATCTCCCCCATTTATTTTATATTTATGTAATATTGGTTTGAATTTAACAAGTATCCATTATTTCGAATTAACTTGATTGCCCTTCACATTGTTCCTTGTGGATTCAACTCCGACTCTAAAGTTGGTAAATATATTAATGAAGACCACCTTGCACTTAAATCACATGTAAGTTGAGTGTTATCATGTTTCAACCTCGAGGTTATGTGCCAACTTTATGCATCATCATCATCATTATCTTATACATTGCATTTGCTTTATTGTGTTAAGGTTATGATTGAATCTCCATATTGACTTGTTATATGTCTACTTGCTCTATATCTTGATTTATATATTTGACCATCTTTTATATACATGCGCTTATCTGTTTATACTTGTATTTGATATAATGTATAATTGTATTATACTTGTTGTGTTGTTGTTCTATTTGTGAGATATTAGAACTGTTAGTGCAAACGGTATGGGCTACTAATATAAGACATTTTCTGATTGCAGGTGACATGCCCTTATTGTGTATTTTGTGTACTTTATTTTATGCTTTGCTCTGGAGGCCTTGATACCTACTGAGTACAAATGGACCGTACTCACTCCTACTGTACCATTTTAGTGTAAATTCATGCCCTTATTGTGTATTTTGTGTACTTTATTTTATGCTTTGCTCTGGAGGCCTTGATACCTACTGAGTACAAATGGACCGTACTCACTCCTACTGTACCATTTTAGTGTAAATTCATGTTTGGGTGCGCCACACATTGCTTGACTTAGATGATTGTTAGAGCTTTTAAGGTAGTTGATGATTTTCAGGCATTCAGATGTCTTCTTCTACCTTCTCTATATCCTATGTCTTTATTTTCATTTTAAAGACAGAGTTTCTCTTATATTTGGATATCCTATGTTTTCGTTTTGGATTAAAGTTGTACTAGATACATTCTTATACTATTGACACCTGATTTTGAGAGTCATGACTGAATTGTTATGTTTCTTTCCGCATTTATTATACTTATATGGTTTGAATTCATTCTAGAAGTCTTACCTTGGTGTTATTATTGTCTTTCCCCCCTTTGTGCATTGGTTAGGGTGATAGCCTTACTTGTCAAGGCTCGCCGGGACAAGTGCCATCATGACCCTTCGAATTTTGAGTCGTGACAAATTTAAAGAATTTTGACTCACTCAATGATCAATCTCACTATCCGTGAGTTCTTCAACAATAGGGGAATGTTCCACACACATATAAATGTCAAGTGTCTGTAGATTACGATACAAAAAATAAAGATAAAGAATCACCATTCCAAATAGGAGTTTCACCAAATATAGATTGTCCATTGAAAATAAAATAATTTGGATATCGACAAAAAATATAACTTCATCTTTCGGATTAGTAATACCCATTGTAGTCCTAGACAACGTTTTTAAACGATCATATTTCAGAGATAAAGGAGACGATTGAACCACTATAGGACGCAGACGATATCACATCGAATCCCTATCATGCAAAACTTCACCACCACAATGTAAATTTAATCTTACCTTATTATCATTCATCTTAAAGTAAGAAATGAATAAGGTTCAACAAATATTTTGAGCTATGAACTTTGACAATTTTTTTTTTGAATTGATGCAAATGAAAGAAACCTACACTCACACTCGTTATATAGCACCATGAATTTTGACACTGTTACAAGGTAAATATGGAATCCTACCATACAAGGTGAATATGAGATCTTATCTTACATGGTGAGAGTCCATACCCACTTACAATTAGTCAGCAAAAGGAAATTTATTCCCTCCCTTTTCAGTGGTAAGTCTCATCTTACAAACACTCTTTTCCTAGGAAAATTTATTTCTCAATTTTTCAATCAAGGTAAGTGACTCCATTTAGTTCAAAAATATTGTATCGGTTTAGCATTTTAATATTAGCCTTTTATGATATTATTATGCATTATGCATAGCTGAATCATCGTGCATCTAACTACTAAACTCTTGGAGGCAATACTACTGTTAGTCCGTTGCATTTGCCACGGTGGGCAGCAAGAAATTCATTGGTGCCATTATGTTTCTTTACTCACATTATAATTTTATTATAGAATGTGAGCTTTAATTTTTAGTAACTTTTGTAACCTTCGTTCATAATTCTACCTCATTATGTCTTGTAAATTATGTAATTTTTAGATTATTTATCTATTTACTTTACGATATCACAGTTTTCCTATTCATTATAAGAAAAAGTTTTCACTTATAAATAAGGTGATCTTATGTTATTTCCCGTACAAGAAAATATATAGATAACAAAAAATCAAAAGTGGAATATACAATAAGAAATACATTGTGCTTACATTTTGAGGTCAGTGTAGTGAAAGAGAGAGTTGACACAAAGAAAATATTTCAAGTTTCAAACTGAATACACTATACAAAAGAGATGCAGGTACCTGAATTTTATTTATTAATTTTTGTTTATTTTATTTTCAATTGTAATTAATGTAATTTGAGAAATACTACACCAACATACTGTCATGTTTTACTTTTGAGATTCCAACCACATAAATTTTAACCAACATTCTAAAACATTTTTTTATATAGCTCTTAAATAAAATTTAAATTTTAAAATACTAAATTAATATAATCAAATTTAGTTATCAATATTGGTCAAGTTAACTTAGGAAAAAACGAAATATAATAACCACTTTGAGATGGAAGGAGTAACAAGAGGACACAATTATTTCAATGCATATTCTTTTAGCTTTGAGGGATGTTGAGGAGCTTTTTCTTTTTGTTGAAGAAAAGCTTTTACGAAAGACAGAAATTAAGAATTATTACAAGAGAATGTCGAGGAAATGTGAAAGTTTCTTACCGATACTTCTCTAAACGGATCTTTCAGAAATAACGTTACTTTGCTATAAAACTCCCTCTTTCATAGTCATATTTTATATAATTATCATTTATAGCCGTTGTATTAGATTTTAAGTTACTGTATTCATTTTTACTCAGTAGTCTGTATTCACAAAAATATAAATACACTACATATTTAGTCTCACAAAAAACAATACTATTATAATTTTTTCATTTTTTATATTTCTTTCTTTTTCGTGTTTTTCATTTTTTTCTTATTCTTTTTTCTATTTTTTTCTATTTTTATTATTTTTGTTTTTTCTCTCTTTAATCTCTAACTTCTATTTCTCTTTCTTCTTTGATGTTTTTTGTTTTCATTTTTTGTACTTATATTCTTTATCATTTTTTTATTCTATTTTATATTTTTTGTATTTTCAAAAAATATGATTAGTCGAGCACAAGTCATTAATGATAACGTAAATACCACAATTGTTTATCATATTTGTAGTCATATTGTCATTTATATTTTTGTATTTACTGATACAACTGTATTTGTTTTTGTATCTTAAAGTTGGCACTTGTATTTATATTTTATAGTTCGAATTTGTATTTGTATTTGTTAGTTTGCACCATCATTTATATTTTATATAATTCGCACTTGTATTTTAAAGAACTGTTTTGTATTTGTATTTTATAATTGACTACATATTATATTGGATTATGTTTATATTATGATTTTATTGTGTTTGTATATTTAGATTATATTTGGATTATACTTATATTTGTATTCTATTTTCGTCGATACCTTTTTATCCTTAAAGAATTATTTTATATTTGTATTTGTAAGTTGATTGCATATTGTATTTAGCCGTGACTATGTACAATTTATCATTCGTATTTGTATACAAACAAGTAAATGCATTAATTGTACTTTCTTGATTCTAAAATATATAAATATGTTATACATCATTTGATACAAATGTACCATTTTTTATTTGTATATAAAAATTATTATTAATATTTGTAAATAAATAAATGTCGCTTGATGCAAATACAATTACAAACAAATGAAAAAAATAATTTTACAAATATAAATACAATATGTATTTGTATATATTGTATTTTACAGAAATTTAAATTATATTTAGTTGTATCAATAAATAGAACTCGTATTAATAAATACAAACAAGTATTCATAGAAAGAAAATCAATCGTTCCTTTTCAATAATTAAAAAATACAAATGACAGTTCGTACTTATTTTTGTATGTTATAGTTCGCATTTGTATTTGTATTTTATAGTTCGCACTTGTATTTGTATGTTATGGTTCGCATTTATATTTGCATTTTATAATTCGCACTTGTATTTATATGTTAAAGTTCATATTTGTATTTGTATGTATAGTTCACACTTATATTTGTGTTTGCTAGTTCGCACAAATGAACAAAAGGAGAAAAATGAAAAGCAAAAAAAAAAAGGAGAAAGAATGAGAGAAAGAGAAGGAGAAAAAATACAAAAAAAGGAGAGTAAAAGAAAATAGAGAAAAATATAAAAAAAAAAGAAAAGAAAAAGAGGAGAAAAAATGAAAAGGAAAAAAAGAAAAAGAAAAACAAAAGAAAATTAATAAATAAAAATGTGAAAAAAGAAAAAAGAAAGCGAAAACATCAAAAAAGGGAAAAGAAAAATGAAGAAAAAAATTGAAAAAGGGAAAAAAAAGGAGAATAAGAGCAAATAATGAGAGAGACTATGAATTGTAATTAGGAATAATTAATAGGTAAAGGGTGCTATGAATTGTAACTACTTGAAACTTAGGCTAAATAGGTTAATTAAGAGCCTATATTTGCTAAGATATGTAGTTACCCCTTATTTTTATTCTACATATTCCCCTAGCTGATTTTGGAAACTCTAGAATTTTTATATTCCTACAATAGCTCTTCCTTGCTAAAGCAAATACATTTGAGTATATTTCTCAAAAAATGGGTCGATTTTGAAATCAATTGTATTGTTATTAGGGGTGTTCATGGGTCGATTTGGATCAGTTAGTGGTTAAAATCATAACCAAAACCAATTTAGTCGGTTTTTGAATTTCTAAAACCAAATCAAACCACAACAAGAAAATAACTATCGATTTGGTTCAATTTTTTTAATTTTTTCGGTTATTGACTAGCCTACTCCAATCTTCCCTAGAATAAACTCCTTTTTTTAACCCATGGAAAAGAGTATCACATTGAACAATTTCTCATGAAATATTTGTACAGTGATGGATAAAATGACACTATAAATTCTTAAAAATGAGAACAAACACATTAAACAAAACCAACATTGAGATGAAAAACACCATTTTTGTACTGTAGGTACTAAGATTATCCAACAACATACAAACACATACATGTACATTGTAAAACAGAGCTTTGTATTTTGTTGCAGTGTACTACAAGAAGAGACAGAGTTAGAAAAATTTGAGTTATTTGTTTACTTTAAAGACTAGCTAGGCGAGCTAATTATATAGGAAAACGATTGAACAAACAAGGAGACATAAAACTACCATTTCAACCAGATACCATGATAACTCGTATTGTGAAAGCTGAAGTAGAAGAAGTGAGGTAGGGACCGTAGAGTTAACTTATTAGTAATAGTGGGTAGAGTTGGGCTTGGGTTTGGAGGTTTGAGCAATTGGGCTAAAGTATTGGTTGGGCTAGACATAAATTAATATTTAGTTTTAGATTAAATTTAAGAAAATATTTATATTTTATTTATAAATTATATATAAATAATTATAATATACATATATCTATATATAAAATTTATCGGTTCGGTTTGATTATTTTCACGGTTTTTTTTAAGTAAAATCATAACCAAACCAAATAGCATCGATTTTTTAAAATTCAAAACCAAACCTAACTAAACCAAACCAAAGATCGAGTCTTTTAATCGATTTGATTCGGTTTACGAGTCGGTTTGGTTTTTAACCAAACCCATGAACACTCCTAATTGTTATTATTGGCGTGTGGTATTGGAGGTCCCTTATACTTTAAAATAATTAGTATATTTGATATTTAGAGAAAAATAATATAAGATGAAACTAAAGTAGAATATCAGTATAGAAGATGAAATTAAAATTTGTAACTCCTTTTTCTTACTCCCTCTTTATTTTCTTTGAAGCACACTTCGTAGAATTTCTGAAGAACAAATTGCGATGCTTTGCCAATATGCCGAACAAATGAGTTTTTCAAATTTTTAGAACTTCGCTCATACAAAAATGGATGTAGGCAATAAAGTTTGTATTTTCTCTTTTAGTATTCAGTTTGCCTAATTTTTCTTTTTTCTTTTTTACTTAATGCCTAATTTTTATTAATATAATATTGATAGACATGATTTTTACGAGATGAGATTAAAAAATATTTGTGTAATCATTGATAATTTTTTCAGTAAATAACCAGTAAAGCTTGATCAAATTCACTACTATACAATAAAAGTAAAACAGAAAGACTTATTATATAACACTACTCGTCTTTATTCACAATTAGGTATGTATATATTTCATGTTAAATAATTAAAGCAAAATATTATCCCTAAGTAACAAAGACAACAAAGAAAGGAGATCGAGAATGAAGTCGTAGTACTTCTTTTCTTATTGCTGTTCATATATATCACTTGCAAAATGAAAGGCAAATAGCCTTTTATATACAAGTGACTTTGGCCAAAGTTTCATTGCTGCCTTGCAATGAGCTTGTTCCACAGGTAATGGACATCCCTTTGGATGTCCATATAAAAGAAAATGTACTAAATACGCATTGAAGTGTTACCTCATTAAAAACCTTATTAGGGAAACTTTGTAGGATAAAACCTTGGTTACCAAAAAAAAAAAGAGTACAATGTGTATTTTTACTCTTCCTATGACGACTACGATTCACATGGTTAAGTCTTCACATTCTAATTTTGTGTAACCTCTTCTCAAGAGTTGAAGTTGGTAAAGACTTAGTGAACAAATTTACTGGATTGTAACTTGAACAGATTTATTGGACATCAATGTCACTATTCCTCTGGAGACCATGTGTGAAGAATAACTTTGGCGAGATGTGCTTCATTCTATCTCCTTTTATAAATCCTCCCTTTAATTGGAGCTATGTATGTAACATTATATTCATACAGGATAGTGGTATCTTGACATCACACTTCATGCCATATATCATTGTTATGATTATTTACCAAACGAACTGCTCGATAATCGAATCGTCGGTCCCAGTAGGTCATAAATGACTTGGGGCAGCTATAGAGAAGCTCAAACGGTGAAGATAAGCAAAAATATAAAAAATAACCAGAAGGGTCATTACACTACATCTCTTTTTAATGAAATGTATCATCGATCTCAATCGTACACATTCTCTGCTTGCTTTATGAATATCTATTATCTCCATAATTTGAAGAAGTAGTGACACTATACTGCTTTGTAGATCTCCGTGATATAGCAGAACCTCCGTATGTAAACACATAGCGTATTTGAAATCAATTTTATGTGGGTCAAATAAATAATTTGCATCTGCATGACCAACAAGACATGCACTATCTTTGTTAGTATAAAACAGACTCATATCAATAGTCCTTTTTAGATATCACAATATATTTTTAACTCTATTCTAGTATCTAAGTGTAGGAGAGGAGAAGGACTATTCCTTGCTAGCAAATTAACATAAAATGATATATCAGGCCTTATAGCGTTGGCAAGATACATAAGTGCACCAATAACTTTAAGATATGGTACTTCAGAATAATAAATCTCTTCATCCTCTTGTGGAGATTGGAACGGGACTTTACTTACCTCAAGTGATCGAACAATCATTGGAGTACTTAATGAATGTGCTTTGTCCATGTAAAATCATTTCAAAATCTTCTCAATATAGGCAGATTGGTGGATGAAGACCCCATCTTCTAAATGTTTAATCTGCAGACCAAGACAAAGTTTTATCTTTCTAAGATTTTTTATCTCAAATTCTTTCTTTAGATACTCAATTGCCCTTTGGACCTCTTCTGAAGTTCCAAGGAGATTTATGTCATCAACATAAATAGGGAGTATAACAAATTCCGAGGTTATTTTCTTAATGAAAATACAGGGACAAATGACATCATTTATATAACCTTCATTTATCAAGTGCTCAGTAAGGTAATTATACCACATGCTTTCTGATTGTTTTAGTCCGTATAACAATCTTTGTCATTTTATTTAATACAACTCTTGAGACTTTGAAAAATATGCTTCAGGAATCTCTTGTCCTCTTAGGATCCTCATATAAATTTTATTATCAAGTGAACTATAGAGATAAGTTGTAACCACATCCATTAGATGTATTTCCAGATTTTCATGTACAACTAGACTGATGAGATATCAAATGTTATTGCATCCATAATAGGTGAATATATTTATTCGTATTAGACACCACGTCTTTAAGAGAATCCTTGTACAACAAGACATGTCGCACATCTTACGATTCCATTTATCTTATTCTTTTTATGTAGGAAGATCCATTTATGCCAACTGATTTTACACCATCTGAGTTTAGATTATAGGTCTAAAAGGCTCATGTTTAGCAGGTGAGTTCAATTCTGATTGAATTGCCTCTTGCCATTTTGTCGAATCATTTCTGTATCGACACTATACAACATATAAAGATTCAAGGTCCTCAATATCTTTCATAATATTTTGCAACACCCCAGATTTTTACCCTTGGAAATTCTTGAGTTTTTACACTCACCGCACAGACTACTATTCTCTCTATGAGTCTTAAGGAGTTATTACGGGGTTGTATAACCCTAATCATATCCCGACTAGTGTGTTTGGCTAAGTTTCTATTCTGATCATAATTTTAACACCCTGTATTTTTGAGCTAGAAATCAAACCATCATTACTACGTATGTAAAATCATACCTATGATTTATACTTGAATATATGTGTCATGATCATTATCCTAGTGTTAATAATACTTTTGAGGTAAAAAATGTTCATAAGAATTGCTTAGAGCAAAGTTGAACTAAGAGCCTTTGATTCGGCCAAATCTTGGTATTCGATTGTATAAGGGTCAGCTTTGAACGTGTTTAACTTTTTCATATGTGGAATTTTGCATCTTAAGACCCACTAAGTTTTAAATAATTGAATTATATTCCCAACAATATCAATTTCCCCTTAATTCGATACCTGAATAAAAAGTTATGACCCTGCTAAGGTAGTGCATCGCATGTCAATTGCAAATAGCCACTAGATGAGGTATGCTATTGGCATGCACTGCAAAACCTCATGTTTTCAATTGGCGTGCATTTCCCAATAATAGCACAGTGCCAAAAATTGCTCTGTCTTGACTTAGTTTAATAGCGTTAAGGTCTTTTCACATCCCTAACTAGGGGTCTTTAATCATGATATATCCACTTAGTTAACCCTAAACATTCAGTACATCAAAACTCTTCCCCTCTTCCCAAGAAAAAAAATTCAATCCTTCTCTTCAAGAACTCAAGGATTCAAGTTTTAATTTTATGTTTTTCTTCAATAATTCATCTAATTGAGGTATACGGGGTATTCATCAATGGGTCCCTTTCACCCATTGATATGGAAAACTCTATTTTAATTTAAAAGTATAAATCTTATCTTACTTTATGAAATCATTCATGAATCTCATGAAATTAATCCATGAATTTCTTGCTAAATCAAGTACAAGCCATGTCTACAAGTATTTCCAAGTGAATTAAGCTATTTCATGTTTTGAGTTGTAAATTTCCATATCATATTCCATTAATTCAAGTTGAGTCCACAAATTATCAATTTAGCCATGTAATCTTGTTATTTTTTCAAGTTTAACACATCCCCATGATTCCATACTCCAATTTTATGCTTTGATATCGTATTGTATGATCATTCAGTGCTGAAGGTTATGAAAATCCGATACCTATGTGTTTTATATGATTTCATATTTTCAAGTAATAAGTCAGTTAAGCCATAAATCTTATCATTATAATTAGATATTTATGATTATGATGAGCACAATCAAAAATAAAGTGTCAGTTGAATTTAGTTTAATTCAGTACCAGTGTCAGTTTAGTTGGGAGTAGAATTTATCAGCGAGCGAACCCAGGGATGGGGGTTCACCTGACAATAGAGGGTGTAACCTTTAGTAGTAGTCCCTAAGTTCTATAACTATGTAGCTAGCGTAGGTTTGAGATATCTTTCTGCCAGTTGAGGGTTGAAACACAACTCATGATAGAACCTTCTAGTAGAGGGTGACTCCTTAGTCCTTCGAGACTTATAATTAGTGGATCCACATAACCCGTTTTGATACCCATGGCAAGATACTAACACCCTTCCAACTGGCGTTATAGGTTGGATTCGATTATCTCAGATTGGGGCATGTCAATGACATCATACCTCCCATAGTTTCAGTCAGTACTCAGTCTATACAAGTTCATGTTTGCTTGACCAAATAATCAGATTTTCAGTTATTCATATATCTGTTATTCAGATTATTTCAGTGTATGTTTTACTTAGTCATGCATTCTTAGTTTTACAGTTTCATGTTTTCATGCTCTGTATCCATACATGACCCTCAGTTTAGTTTTACAACATGTTCAGCTTTACTTGAGATTTACATATAGTATTCATGTTTTACTACTTTCCAGCTTTAGTTTTACTTATTCTACAAAAGTAAATATTTAAGAAACTAAGTGTAGTGATTAACCAGCTTATCAGATTATGTTTGTCACTCATGTTTTAAGATACTTTAGTTTTCAGTTAATTTCAGTCTCTTGGTGAGTTTACTTGCACTTAGCATGCATGTTTTAAGATTATATATCTATTCAGTTTTACTTATTGCATTCACTCCCACTTACTTAGTACATTCCAGAAGTACTAACCTACATATACATTTGTATGGCTACATTATTTCATGATGTAGGTTTCATAAGTAGTTCACCCATACGGGTTAGACAGTTCTTAGCTTTCAGTTAGCAGGTGACAAACTCTCTTATTTCAGGAACTCCAGTTAGTTTTAGTTCATGTATTGTATTGTTATTATTCTTATGTATTGAGTAGTAGTAGTTTGAGGCATGTCCCATCTACTTATAGTCAGTATAGTAGAGGCTTCATAGATAGTCAGTCAGATTCGTTACATGTAATTCAAGTTTTTTTCCTCAATTTTATCATGTTGTAAAATTTATTAGTATTTTATTTATTCAGACTTTCTTATGATTATGTTTTCACTCAGCAAATTTTGTTTTTATACAACTTAAATCCATTGCTCAAGTATCATATAGGTACATGGGTTAGCTTGGGATCACTTATGGTTCTAAGAAATGTGTTATGAGTAGAGGGTGGCCTTGGTTTGTGACAAAACTTGGTATTAGAGAACAAATTTTAAGTGTCCTAGGGTGTTTATAAAGTAGTGTCTAGTAGAGTCTTGTGGAACGGTATGGAGATGTATGTACTTTTTTTCGAGAGGCTACATGGCTTTTAAGAAATATTTTTCTTCTGTATGTCTTAGATCGTGCTTAGAAATGTTCTCTACGAAACTCATACAGATTGTCATCATGCTCCATCCATGTCAACTCTGCCTTATTTTCAAGGTAACAAAAATAGTGAAGCTTAAATTCCTATAGATAGAGCTTTTTCTAAAACAGTCTCCATAGACAATTACGAGAATGTATGTTGGCTAAAAATGAATCCCATCAGTGCCTTTATGCTCTAATGTTTGAAAGATTTCATTCTTGTGTTATGAAAATCATGCGTTAAGCCAAAGTCAAATATTCCCGTAGATCCCTTCTCAGAATCCTGTGATAGCATATGATCTAGAGTTAGATGCATGATCCTAGAAGTTTAATAGAACTAAAGTGGGAATAGTGCTATCTAAATTTAGTAGATTATATATCAATGGTTCTACTTGTATAAAGCTAAATCAGTAGGCTTGAAACAGTGCATGCAAGAATTTAAGTTTATTAATTTAAAGTTAAGTATGATGGTAAGGTTATGATTTAGAGATGTGACATTAGTAGGCAATGAAGGAAAAGTGGAGAATTATGTGTTTAGTAGGGCAATTATGTTGTCAATAATGTGATGATTGCTAAAGCTAAGGAAAATTAAGGATAATGTATATAAAGGGAGTGTTCAAGAATGAAATTAGTATAGTTTGTTACAAGTTTGAGAATATCCATGTTATGTGTTAGCATCTAGGTTTGAAACTTGGATGATTGAGCTAATAGAAATAAGAGTTGAAGTTCTAGATAGTGTGAACTTAAGGTATGGTGATACTCATGAAGATTTTAAGTTAGTCATTGTTTAATTTATTATATGATGCCTATTGGTGCTATCTCAAATTAAAGTTTTAGTAGTGGTTTTTACACTTTTAGGTGTGGTATTTCAGGGTGAGTTTATTATTGATGTGCATTGTTATATCCCAGAGTCTAGAGTAAAGTGGTTGCAATTCAGTTAAGAGTTTATTAAAAAAGGGTCCACAGAATAATGGCTTAAATCTAAGGGGGAGATGATAGAACAAGGAACCAAGTAAGACTCTTAAATTATAGTAGTGATGCCAGTGTATTGTAGAACATCAATATGGAAAGAAGATGCCTTACCCATTCTTATCCCGGTATAAATTTTTTAACTTTAGTTATCACAATATCTACTCACGCCTTACATCTCGGCTCCATGATCATAGCTCATATTCATGCAATTGCCATAAAATCATATACGCTCCTAGTTCCTAGTATGAGAAGTTCCAGTTCACTCAGCAGTACGAATCATATTCCATGAATTCATGAACTCCAAGCTCAGGTCATGCAACTCATGACTTATGTATTCATGTTTTACATTATGTTCAGTTCCATGTACTCATGCTACACTCTTAATGATCAACAAAATTCAGATTATGTCATGTATGTCCTCAGTTTAGATCTCTTTAATGAATCCATACCATGGATAATCTATTCCTTAGGCCTCAGTTAGGTGTCCAAGTTATGCATAGTATTCTTTCATGTTTCAGGTCCTCATGTTCTAACTTTTGAGTGACCTCTCTGTATATTATGATAGTAGTGATGAAAAAAATTAGTGGTCAATGGCTTAGATGGGAGAGAGTAAACGTTCCATATTAGGAAAATATTATTGTACATTTGTTCTATGTAAGGATATGAGTTTGAAGAAAGTTTGAGGTAAAGCTTTTGATATATGCCACAGCTAGTTGAGAATTCTATGTGTGTTTTATTGGGGATAAAGCATGGGAGTTATTATTTAGAAGAGATATTTGAGATTGTGGTAAAGGTTCCTAGGTGGGTTGGTTGACCAGAAGTTTACATGTGGTTATAATGATAGGGTTGAACATCGTGTTTGTATATATATGGATAAATGAATTGCGTTAGTGAATTCCTTGTAAGAGATTGAATTTAGTTGTTGAAGTGGTAAGAGGAATTCTTCTTGACATGAAAAATATGAAACACACATAGGGTAACAATTCATGGTTTATACTAGTATTATTGTGTTATGTGTTGCGCTTTGTAATTTCGAGGAGGCTTGAACTTAGTGAGAGAATTTAGTTCAAATCAAACCATAGTAGATAGAGTTATCAATGCCCATGTAAGAATTATTAGTTTCATCAGATGAGCATGGTATTTCAGGGGGAAATTATAATTAAGGGAGTAATTGATAAGTATAACTAAGCTTGAAAGTAGCAGTTGCGTTACCTAATGTATATGTTCTATGTTACAAAGTTGTAGCCATGTTACGAGTCCTTATTCAAATATCTTACTTGGAACATGCTCATAATTCTTTGCTCCCTAATGTTATTAGAGCTTCTTACAAAGAATGTTGAAGAAATACTCAACTTGAGTATAAGCTTTTAGTATAATTCAGTCCGTATAGCCAGCAATTTAGTTTAGAAGTCAGACAGACTAGTTCTTATGGTTTTCTATCTTTCCCTCTAGTCTTACGATTTGAAGTTTCATGAATATGGCCATCCTAAGAGGTAATTTATTCGCATCCATGTAAATTGTAAATTCAGTTAAGTTTATGCATCATGTCTCTAATTCAGACATTTAGTCCTGATTCAGTTTATAAGTGTTCATTGCATGATTCAGTTTTCTAAGTATTCCACCATAGATAGCGTAATACCTATTGTACGACCTTAGTCTCATTATCTCATGGTTCGTGATTACATAATGTACTTGGCGATGTCATGAAGCCCTTTTCTTTGGATTCCTATACGTGTTTTGTTAGGAAAAATTCCTAATAAGAAGTTATGTAATTTATTCCCTCCACAGTAATATTTGAGATTTTGTTGCATCAGTTATCACTTCACAGTTGTATATGTATGATCGTATCATGAACATTTCAAGTGAGTTCTAAACTCTCAGCATGAATCAACTCCTTATAGTTAATAGAGTCAAGTCAGCATAGAAATTAGTTTCATAATAAAGTTATAATGTTTTAGCTCAACCATATCTTTAATTACCATACATGTCATGTGTACATCATTCCACACTCATAAGACTTTAAAAAATTCCTATCCATCATTAGAGGATGAATGATTACAATGGGGAAATAATGTAACACCTTGCATTTTTAAGATAGAAATTGAATCGCCATTCCTACGTGTATAAACTTTGATCCTAAGATTTATACATGAATATATGTGTCATGATCATTATACTAGTGTTAATAATGCTTTTGAGGTAAAAAAATGATAATAGGAATCGCTTAGAGAAAAGCTGACCTAAGAGCTTTTGATTCGGCCAAATCTTGGTATTCAATTCTACAAGGGTAAGCTTTGAATGTGTATAACTTTTTTCATATGTGGAATTTTGCATCTCAATACCCACCAAGTAATATATAATTGAATTATCTTGCCAATGACACCAATTTTTCCTTAATATGATACCCGAGCAAAAAGTTTATGACCATGCTAAGGTTTTGTGTCGCATGGCAATCGGAAATAGCCACTGGATGAGGTATGCTATTGGCATACGCTGCACAACCTCAGGTGTGCATCTCATAGCAATAGCACAGTGCCAAAAATTGCTTCATTTTGACTTAGTTTAATGGCGTTAAGGTCTTTTCACACCCCTAACTCATTTCTAATCATTCATAAATGATTAAGGGGTCTTAAATCACGATATTTCCACTCACTTAACCCTAAAACTTTAGTACATCAAAATCCTTCCCCTCTTCCCAAGAATGAAATTCAACCCTTCTCTTCAAGAACTCAAGGATTCAAGTTCTAATCTTATGTTTAGATTCAAGAATTCATCCAATTGTGGTATGTGGGGTATTAATCAATAAGTCCCTTTCACCCATTAAGCCCAAAAACCTTATTTTATTTAAAATTATTAATCTTATCTTACTTTATGAAATCATTCATGAATCTCATGAAATTAATCCATGAGTTTCTTGCTAAATCAATCACAAGCCATGTCTACAAGAGTTTCCAAGTGAATTAAGCTATTTCATGTTTTAAGCTGTAAATTTCCATATCAATTTCCATTGATTTCATGTTAAATCCCCAAATTATGAATTTAGCTATGTAATCATGTTGTTTTCTTATGTTTAACACATTCCTATGTTCAAGTTCATGCCACTCACTTATTTGGTGAAATGCTTATGTTTGGGTCTTAAACCGTGATTCCATATTACAATTTTAAGCTTTGATATTGTATTGTATGATCGTTCTGTGCTGGCGGGTTATGAAAACCCGATACCGATGTGTTTTACATGATTTCATATTTTCAAGTAATAAGTTAGTTAAGCCATTAATCTTATCAATATTACTTAGATATTTATGATCATGATGAGCACTCTCAGAAATAAAGTTTCAGTTGAATTTAGTTCAGTTCAGTACCAGTGTTTGTTCAGTTGGGAGTATGATTTAGCACCAAGCGAACCTAGGGATGAGGGCTCATCTGACAGTTAAGGGCGTGACCTTTAGTATCAGTGCCTGAGTTCTAGAACTATGTAGCTAACGTAGGTTTGACATATCTTCTTGCTAGTTGAGTGTTGACACACATCTCATGAGGGCACCTGCCAGTAGAGGGTGACTCCTTAGTCCTTTGGGACTCATGATTAGTGGATCCACACAGCCATAGTTAATACCCGTGGAAAGGTACTGACACCTTTCCAATTGGGGTTAGAGGTTGGACCCCGATTAACTCAAATTAGGGCATGTCGGTTACATAATACCTCCCTAAATTTCAGTCAGTACTCAGTCTATACAAGTTTAGGATTGCTTGTCCAAGTAATCTGATTTTCAGTTATTCAGATTATTTCAGTACATGCTTTACTTGGTCATGCATTCTCAGTTTTACATGTTCATGTTTTCATGCTCCGTATCTACATGTCCCTCAGTTAAATTTTACAACATGTTCAATTTTAACTGATATTTACACACAGTATTCATGTTTTACCACTTCCCAATTTCAGTTCTACCTATTCTACAAAAGTCAAGACTTAAGAAACTATGTAGTGATTCACCAGCTTATCAAATTGTGTTTGTCACTCATGTTTCAAGATACTTTAGCTTTTAGTTGATTTCAGTCTCTTGGAGAGTCTACTTGCACCTAGAATGCTTTTTCTAAGATTATATATTGTTACGAACCGACGCTACCCCCTAGTCATGACAACAGTGCTTACGATCACAAATGACCACAAGCTAACCCATGGGCTGGTACCTACTGTGAGCACTGACTATAATAGCACTGATTTATCATATGCGAAAAAGTAAGCTAATAAAATACTATAAAATTAGATACTAAAATAAAAATTTAAAACATGTCTGAAATATCTGATATCAAATGATAATACTGAAACGACTGACTGTCTGTCTAACAAAGTGTCTGAAAGCCTCAAAACTGGCTGACGAGTTATAGGATAGACCCCCAACTAACTCCAACTGACTAAGAATATGAAAATACCTAAATAATTAAAATAAACAAATCATGTCCTCGATAGATGAGGACTCACCACTACTGCTGCTGAATTTTTTGAGTTGTCTAGGAGCGGTCGGGAAACTGAACGTCCGAACTAATGTTATAAGACAACATAGTGGAAAGAAGAGTATGTTGTCAGTACTTTGAATATACTGGTATATGAGATGAGGATTGGCTGATATACATAAAGTAACTGAGCATGTATACATGAACATGTAAACTCTAAGAATGCAAGACCAAACATGAACATATTTCTGAGATAATCTATAAATTGAGAGACCGAAAACTGCATAACAGAATAACTCTAAGTCTGATCTGTACACTCAGTCAAGAAGATTAGGATAGAAATATACTGTACTACTGACTTAAACTATAGGAGGTATCATGTAACTGATATGCCCCAATCTTAGCTAATCGGGGTCCAACCTGTAACTCCAGTTGGAAGGGTATCAGTACCATGCCATGGGTACTAACACTAGATGTGTGGATCCAGTTTGTCCTAAAGGACTAAGGAGTCACCCTCTACTGGAAGGTTCTCTCATGAGATATGTGTCAACCCTCATATGGCAGGAAGACATCGCCCATACCTATGCTGGATATGTAGTTCTGAAACTCAGGGACTGCTACGAAAGGTCACACTCTTTACTGGCAGGTGACCCCCCATCCCTGGGTTTGCTAAGTGCTAAATCCTACTCCCAACTGAACTGACACTGGAATTGGACTGAATTAAACTAAACTGGACATTATTACTTAACTGATAGTGTTCATCATGATCATAAATAGCTGAGTAAATTACAAGACTCATGGTTTCACTAAATTATTACTCAAAAGATCTGAAGTATAAGTAAACACATAGGTATTGGGTGTTCATAACACGCCAACACTGAATGACCATAAATTACGATAACAAATCTTACAACTATAGTATGGGATAATGGTTCAATCCCAAAACCATAGACATTTCATCAAACAGGTGAAAATCATGAACTTGAACATGGGAATGTATTAAACATGAGGAAAATAAAATGATACATGGATAAATTCCTAAATTAGGGGTTTAACATGAAATTCACTTGGACATGACATGGAAATTGCAACACTCAAAGCATGATATGACTTATTCTACTTGTAATTGAATTGACATGGGTTTCATGGGTTTATTTATCCTTGAACATTTATAAACTCATGAATTAAACTAAAGGAGGGTTTTTGGGATCCACGGGTGAAAGGAACCCATGGATGAACATACCACATACCTTAACAACTGAATTCTTGAAGGTTTTTTGGATTCAAAGCTTGAACCCCTTGATTTCTTGATATTGAAGCTTGAATTGTTCTTAGGGAAGAAAGAGGGTTTTATTAGGAGTAATTTGGGTAAAAGAGGAAAATAATTCCATTTTGGAAGTCCCAATTCGTGTTATGGATGAAATAGGGTAAGGGAAATGACTCAAATGCCCATGGGTACTTAATTAAAAGCATTGTGTAGGACAGATCCACCGACTGCGGAGCTTACTCTACTAGAGATTGCAACGCGCATTGGAGATTACTCTACTAGAGAGAGCAACGCATCAAGAAGCTCCTCATTGTGGGAGAGAGCAATGCGTTGCAGTCCAAACGCGTAGCTACATTATTTTGGTAATCCAAACATGTCCTAAACCTCTTCCAAAAATCCCAAAACTTACTCAAGACATACTTTGAACAACCCCGATCATGAATTAACTAAAAAATTGATGTCTCAAGGTCGAAAAGGTTAAAAAATAAAATCATCAAAGTTTAGGGGTCTTCAAAATTACTAAGTCCTCAACACTTAGTGAAAATTCCAAGGCTTGTACCCTTTAACATGTAGCTATGAGTTGAATTGAGCTAAGATTAATACGGGGTATTACAATATCTCACCCTTAGAAACATTCATCCTCAAATGAGACTGATTTAGCTGAGAATATTAAGGAAATTAAGATCATATACTGAACATGCACGACTAGAAATATGATTACATAATTGGCTCAGAATCATGATACATAAACTGAACTGATTTCATGAATACATGCAATGACATAGGATTGGTTACATAGCTGAAACTGGGAATAGAAAAGAGTCAATCTAAGAAAATTAATTACCTCAGGTTGATCTGGGTTTGTGAAGAAAAGATGAGGGTACTTGGTTCGCATATCTGCTTTTGCTTCTCAACTAGCACCCTTAACAGACTGATTTTGCCAAAGCAATTTAACCAAGGGAACTTCTTTGTTTCTTCATCAATGGATCTGACGATCAAGGATCTCAATTGGAACTTTTTTGAAGGAAAGGCTATCCTTAACATCCATATTTTCTACAGAAATAACCACGACTAAATCACCAATAACATTTATTTAACAAAGCAACATTAAACACTAGATGTATTGATGCCAAATCTGCAGGAAACTGTAGCTCATAAGCTACCTTCCCAAAATGACTCAAGATCCTATACGGGTCAACGTAGCAGGGAATAAGCTTCCCTTTTTTGCCAAATATTTTCACTCCTTTCACAGGCAAAATTTTCAAATAGACCCAATCACTAATATTAAACTCAATATCTCTTCTCTTCACTTCTGCATAGGATTTCTGACGGCTTTGGGCTATCTTCAGCCTCTCCAGAATCAAATGAACCTTATCCATCACCTCAAATACTGAATCTGTCCCTATTACCACAAACTTACCTACTTTAAAACAACCAATAGGAGACCTACATCTCTTTCCATATAGAGTCTCAAATGGAGTAATATGAATACTAGAATGATAATTATTGTTATAAACATACTCAATCAAAGGTAAGTGGTCATCCCAAATACCTTTAAAGTCAATAACATATGCCCTTAACATGCCCTCTAAGGTTGGAATGACCCTCTCTACCTGGCCATTTGTCTAAGTATGAAAAGATGTATTGAGATAAACTTGGGTACCAAGACCCTTCTGAAAAGCCTTCCAAAAGTGAGAGGCAAACTGAGTACCTATATTTAAAATAATAGACAATGAACCCCATGAAATTTAAATAACTCTCTGAGATAGAGTCTAGCATAATCCTCAGCTGAATACGCCATATTAACTGGCAAGAAATAATCTGACTTGGTCATTCTATCCATAATGACCCATATCGAATCATGTTGACGATGCGTATGAGGAAACCTAACACAAAATCCATGTTCACCATTTCTCACTTCCAAGAAGGGATACTAAACTCCTGCAATTCACCACTAGGCCTTTGGTGCTCAAGCTTGACCTGCTGATAATTTGGGCACTTAGTCATTACTCTGCAATATACTTATTCATACCACTCCACTAATAGATTTCCTACAAATCACGGTACATCTTAGTGGCTCCTGAATGGATAGAGTATCGCGCACCATGCTCTTCTGCAAGTATTCGCTATCTCTAATCATCAACACACAAAACACATAACCTACCCTGACAACAAAGCATACCATCTCCCCCTTGGGAGAAAACCTCTACTTTCTGATTTCTAATTGGCTACGTCAACTTGACCAGTCTAGGATCTATATATTTCTCTTCTTTCACTTCAGAAACAAAGGAATATTTCAAACTATTCTGAACCCATACACTACCTTTGGCAGAATTAACCAATCGAACACCTAATCTAGAAAGTTGATGAACCTCACTGACTAACTTCTTCTTATCCTCTTCAACATGACCAAAACTTCACATAGACAATCTGCTAAGGGCATTTGTCACTACATTGTCTTTGACCAATGATGCAACACACTCATATTATAATATTTTAATAACTGAAGCCATCTTCTCTGATGAAAATTTAGATATTTCTATGTGAACACAGACTGCAAACTCTTATGATTAGTAAAAACATCCACTTGAAACCCATAAAGATAATGTCTCCAAATTTTCAAAGCAAAAACAACAGCTATCAACTCAAGATCATGGGTAGGATAATTCTTTTTGTAGGGTTTATGCTGTCTAAAGGTGTAGGCTACGACATTGCTTCTCTACATCAAAACACAACTAAGACTAACTATAGAAGCCCCACAATAAACCACAAATCCATCTAAACTATTTGGCAAGGTCAATACTGGGGCAGAAGCAAGTTGACTCTTTAAATCCTGAATATAATTCTTGCAAGAATTTGACCACTAAAATTTGACTTTCTTCTGAGTAAATCGAGATATGGGGGATGAATATAATATAATCCTTTATCAAATCATCTAAAATAGCTAGCCAAACCCCAGAAACTCTGAATATCTAATGGAGAGATGGGTCTAGGCCTCTTTCTCACTACTTTAATTCTTTGAGGGTCAACTCTAATGCCATCACAAAAATTAATATGGCCAAGTAAAGATATTTATCTTAGCCAAAATTTACACTTAAATTAACGAATAGCTAATGAGCTCTAAGGTTCTTTCACATATTTCTTAGATGGTCTACATGATCATTCTTACTATGAGAATAGGCAAGGATATCATCAATGAAGACTATGACGAACAAGTCCAAGTATGATTTGAACACCCTGTTCATCAAGTCCATGAAAGCTAAAGGGGCATTCATTTGTCCAAAATACATAACTCAAATTCAAAGTGACCATACCGAGTTCTGAAAGCTATCTTCGAAATATCATATTCTCTGACTATAAGCTGTTGATAGCTGAATTTGAGGTCTATCTTAGAGAAATAACTGGCACCCTGAATTTGATCGAACAAGTTATCAATTCTAGGGAGTGGATACTTATCCTTAATTGTGATTTTATTCAACGGACGGTAATCGATGCACATTCTGAGAGAACTATTTTTTTATGTACGAACAAGACTAAAGTGCCCTATGGATAAACACTGGCCTAATGAAACCCTTATCTAAGAGATATTTTAACTGCTCTTTTAACTTCTTAATCTCAGCTAGAGCAATTTTATAAGATGGAATAGAAATAGGTTAGGTATCCGTGAGGAGATCTATTATAAAGTCAATTTCCCTCTTGGGAGAAACTCTGTGAAGATCTTCAGGGAACATATATGGAAATTCCCGTACTACTGAAACTGATTCAGAACTTAGAGTCATAGAACTGAGTCTTTGACTCGAACAAGATGGTAGATGCACCCCTTAGATATCATCCTTCTTGCCTTAAGATAAGAAATAATCTGACCCCTAAGCATTGAAGTACTACCCCTCTATCAATGACTAGTTCATTGGGAAATTGAAACTAAACAACCCTATTTCTAAAATCAATTGAAGCATAACATGAGTGAAGCCAATCCATGTCGAGAATGACATCTAAATTGGTCATTTCTGACTCTACATGATTAACTGAGGTAAATTTTTAAGATAATATGATCGAGTAATTTTTGTATACCCGTCTGGGTATGATGGATTTACCCACTAGGGTAGACACTAAGAAGGGTTCTGCTAATATTTTAGGTCTGACACTAAAATTGACAGCTATATAAGGAGTCATAAATAAAAGTAAAACTCTGAAAGCATGAAGATGAAAGATTTGTAACATACCCATAACCACATTAGGAGATATTTCCTGATCATGCCGAGTTTGTAGAGCATACAGTCTATTCTGGCACTGTCCACTGGTGGAACTAGAGGTGGTTCTTTGCTGAGTCGGGCGACTAATTGGAGCTGAAGAATGATTTGACTGAACTTGCTTCCCAGCCCGCGGACAATACCTGACCCTGTGGCCTATCTTTCCACATCCAAAACATACATCACTGTGGGCTCTACACACACCTTGATGATTCCTACAACACTTCACGCAAAGTGTATTGGTACGACTACTATTTATACTATCTTGGGACTTAGAGCCTGGCACTCTATCTCGACTATCTTGCCTGAACTTAGGCATCGGTGCACTAGCTTGCGCACTAGATAAAGATGGATCTGGGGCTAAAAATTTCTAATATAATTGAGAATGATTACCACCCTCAAACCTTGGCTGAGAAAAGTTGAAACTACCTATTCTAGCCCTCTTATTCTCTCCTTTCCTCTCTTTACACTTCTTCTCCTTGATCTGTTGAGCATGATCCATAATTCTAGATAAGTTCATCATCTTAATCAACATAGTTATCCTACACTTCTTGACCATACTATCATCTATACTAGATACAAACTTACTCATTCTAGACCTATTATCTGCCACCATAGTGGAACATACCTCTCCAACTGAGTGAACTTAAGCAAGTACTCCTTCACGCTCATATTACCCTTCTTTAAATTGATGAATTCCTAAGCCTTAGCTTCCTTTAATTCTAATGGGAAAAATCTATCTAAGTAGGCCGTGGCAAACTCCTCCCACTCAATAGGCCTTGCCTCTACTCCTTGATTTTCCTTCCACTTCTTAGACCAGGTGTGAGCTATATCCTACAACTGACATGAAGAGAACTCTTCACTCTCACATGAAGTGATGCCAATAATTTTTGTCACCTTTTGAACCATATCAAAAAACTCCTGTGTATCTTCTTCAGAATTGGATCCCAAAACCAAAAAGGGATTCATTCGGGTGAAATCCTAAATCCTAACTTCAGCCATATTTGTAGCTAGATTGGCTGGGGAAATAGCTTGTTAGTTTTTCTGAGCAGCTATTGAATGGGATAAGGTAATGAAAGCAGCCCTAAATTCGGTGTGAGAAGCATGCTCATTCAGGGGATCTTCCTGAGAAGGTGGGGTTGCAGGCTGATCCCCGTTCTTTCTTCCATTGTTTCTTTTAGGAGGCATTATCTGTAAATGGAATGCAGGATGAGTTAGAAAAAAGAGTTTAAATAAATCTCATTATCCTCCTCACGGTACGAATACTAAAAAAAGGGAAACTTTCCTAAAACATTTGGTAGCCTCTTGTCCATAAGTGTGGTGCACCTTACATCCATGCACAAAACTCTACTCACCATAACTTTTAGACTTCCTAGGATACTTTAAGACCTTAGTATCTAATACCAAGTTTTTTCATGACCAGAGGCTATCCACTAGTCGCGACAATGATGCTTATGGTCACAAATAACCATAAGCTAACCCATGGGCTAGTACCTACTGTGAGAACTGAATATAATAGCACCGATTTAGTGAATGCAGAAAAATAAGATGATAAAATAATATAAAATTGGATACCAAAATTAGAATTTAAAATATGTCTAAAATATCTGATAACTCCTGATAATACTAAAATGACTGACTGATTGAAAACTATGTGTTTGACAGACTCTAAAATGACTAAAGAGTTGATGGGATAGACCCTCCAACTATCTCTAACTTACCAAGCATATGAAAATATTGAAATAATTGAAATAAAAAAATCATTTCCTTGATAGATGAGGCTCACCACTATTACTGCTAATACGCTGAGCTATCTAGGAGAGGTCAGGAAACTAAGCATCCAAACCTATGTTATTATACAACATAGCATAAAGAAGAGTACGCAATCAGTACTTTGAATGAACTGACATATGAGATAAGAAATAGCTGATATACATAAAGTAACTAAGCATGAATGCATGAAAATGTAAACTCTGAGAAGGCAAGACCAAGTATGAACATATTTCTGAGATAACAATTAAACTTAAAGAATGAAATTTGTATAACTAAATAATTATAAGTCTGATTTGTATACTTGTCAAGCAAATCTAGACTGACATGTACAGAAATACTGACTAAAACTATGAGAGGTATGGGTCTCAAATAACATATGCTGGAAACTCATGTTTGCCAATGTGAGAGTTGGTCTAGATGACCATGTGAATGGTTTACACTATTGATATATTTTTATCTAGGATTAACGTGGGTTTGGGTCATTCTCTAGTCTTCCTTGATACCTCTAGTTCTTGTGGCTAATATGCATTGGGGCCCTTTCAACAGGGGGAGCTGAACCCATATAGATCTTAGGTGATAGTTTATGATGGTTGAGCTACATAGTTTAGGATAATGTCTTAATTTATGTTAAACCTTGTTCCCTATCCCAAAATTCTATCTATCTATATATATGTATGATGTGGTCCACATAGTTTTGAAGTGGATTTGACTTGACATTATTTTATCCCTTATCCTTTAGTTACATGCTAGTTCTTACCCCACTAACCATTTTTAGACATTGTATCCCTAAGCGATGTAGGGTGTAAAGGAACTTCTACTTTTTCTGTACAGTGATAGGTGATTTTAGAGTTGTTCATGTGTCTGATTGAAGTAGTAAGCCTCCATCTTTTGAAAGGACCGTCACTTCTTGGTTTAGTATGTCATAGATAATTTTTTTTTTGGATTCATTTTTGCTATAATCGGGGAATTGTCCTGACTTAGGTTGATAATTGGTATTGTTTAGAGGCTTTTTGGATTGCTATGATTGGGTTGGTTGTTGATATTCTCAAATGTTTTAGAGCTTATACTTTTCTATCTTGTTATATGTTCAAAATTCATCCACTGCTAGATGTGTTGTATTTTGTTTAACTAGGCAATGGGGCTGCTCTACGATCTTTAGTGGACTTGAGATGCCCATCATGGAAAAGCCCTAGTTTGGGTCATGACAAAGTTGGTATTAGAGCCTAGGTTCATGGTAAACTGGATGTCTACAAAGTCATGTCAAATAGAGTCTCTTTTATGGATATATAGTATGCCACAGTTATAAGAGACAGACTGCTAGACATTTAGGAATGTTTTCCTTTCTTGTGTTCTACTTTCAGGCTATAGAGTTTAGGATGTTGAAATCCCCTCTAATTTACATTTGTTTGCATTTCCGATCATGTCTCCTATAAGATCTGATGCTCGTGAAAACTCTTCTGTCCTATTAAAGAAAAATGTGGATGAAAATCTTCCTACTTATGAAGATTATACTCGATCTAGGGTCCTAACTCTTGATTGTTCTACCTCTCGTGGAGTTCCCTCGGTACTTACTAGTCCTCCTAGGGCTCTTCAAGCCGATCATGTTCATGACCCACCACCTCAAAGAGTCATTTCTAAAGACGAGTTTCTATTGACCTTCTGACCCAACTGGTGACATCTCAGTCACATTAGTTGAGTCCTGCTGGAAATGCTATGAGTTATTTTGAGGCTACTCATATTGGGCAGTTTATGAGGCTGAATCCTCTGACCTTTACTAGCTCTAATATTGAGAAGGATCCTTAAGGGTTCGTTGATGAGATGGAGAAGATTTTCCATGGTGATACATGTTTCTGACTCTGAGGGTGTGGAATTTTCCACATATCAGTTGAAGAATGTGGCATATTAGTGGTATGAGGAGGGGGAATAATTAAGAGGGGAAGATGCTAAGCTTGCTATATGAGAAGACTTTTTAAGTATCTTTCTCAACTCTTCTTTCCTCAGGATTTATAGGAAGTAAAAGTTGAGGAGTTTGTGAATTAGAAATAAGGTAGGATGTCTGTGAAAAAGTATGCCTTAAAGTTTCATCTATTATCCCGTTATGATCTAGAGTTGGTGTGTTCTTTGAGGGATAAGATGAGGAAGTTTTCTTTGGGATTATCTCGGTACTTAGTGCTGGAGTGCAAGGTCGTCTTTCTGAATAATAAAATGGATATCTATAGACTTGTAGTGTATATGTAGCAGGTTGAAGACAAAAGAAGAAACAAGCCAAGATAGGTGAGAGGCAAGGTAAGAGGTTTAGGTATTCTGAGTAGGGTAGAGGCCATTAGAATAGTAGTAGCGATGGCAGACAATGGTCTAAGGGGAATTAGGAAAATTCTAGTTATTATTCAATGACTAGTGGTCTATATTCTAAGCCATCCAGTGATCTTCGACCTCAGAATAATAGTAGGTTTAGGGCAAAAAGTGCCTAATCCCAGGCCAGTGGGGCCCAATCAGCTCAATCATATCCTCCTTACAGATTTTATGGACAACTGCACTATGGTTTTTCTGATAACTGGAGAAATAAGTGTTTTAAATGAGGCCAAATTAGCCATATTCAGTAGAACTGTCCTTCAGGCGATGTTGCTACTAGGGCTTATAAAGTCCCTATTGCTACTTATTCAGCTCCAGCACCAAAGGGTGCTACTTTTATGTTGAGAATTGGCCCTGACCGGTATCATTTGTATGGTTTTGCCATCTATTAGGATTCTGAGGCATCTCTTGATGTTATTACTAGTATGCTACAACTCTTTTCCCGTGATATATATTATTTACTTAATTCGAGGTTGACTCTTTCTTATGCAACCCCTTATATGGCTGTTCATTTTAGATTTGTCCATGAGTGTATTCTTGATCCCTGTTTTGTTTCTTGATCCCTTTTTTGTGTCTACCTAAGTGGGTGACTCTTTTGTGGCTAGAAGAATTTATAGGGGTTGTGCGATATCTATCTATGGTAGACAGACCTTGGTAGACTTGATAGAGGTTGGATATGATTGACTTTGATATGATTTTAGGGATGGATTGGTTGTACTCGTGCTATGTCTCTTTGAATTATTGGACCCATAAGGTCAATTTTAAATTTCCTAATAAGCCAATTATAGAATGGGAAGGGAGTTCCCTAGAATCTAAGGGAAAGTTTATTTCTTATCTTAGATCCCAGAAGTTGATATCCAAGGGATGTCTTTCTCATCTTATGCATGTTAAGGATTTTAATTTGGAGGGTCTATCTCCATAATCTGTCCCTGTGGTCTGTGAGTTTATTGAAGTGTTTCCCAATGATCTTCCAGGTGTTACTTTCGATAGTGAAATAGACTTTGGGATTGACCGTCTACTTGATATTATGTTATCTCTATCCCTCCTTATAAAATGGCTCTGGCTGAGTTGAAATAACTTAAGGAGTAGTTGAAAGATCTTTTTAACAAGGGTTTTATTTGCTCTACTTTGTCTCTGTGGAGTGCCCTGCTACTCTTCATGCATAAGAAGGATGTGTTTCTTTAAATATGTATAGATTACAACAAGTTGAATAACGTAATAGTGAAGAATATGTATCTTTTTCCTAGGATTGATGACCTATTTTATCAGCTTCAGGGTGCTAAGTACTTTTCTAAGATTGATATTCGGTAGAGTTATCATCAATTAAAGATTAGAGAGGTAGATATCCCTAAGACTGCTTTCCAAACCTGGTCTGGTCATTTTGAGCTTTTGGTGATGTCCTTTGGTTTGACTAATGCGCTGACGACATTTATGGATCTTATGAACTGGGTATTTTTTCAGTTCTTGGATTTGTTTATGATTGTGTTTATTGATGATATTATGGTATATTCAAGGATTTAGGAGGATCATGCCAATCACCTCCATATAGTGTTGCAGACCCTTAAGGATCAGTATTTATATGCTAAGTTTTTGAAGTGTGAGTTCTGGTTGAGGGTTGTTACCTTCCTTGGTCATGTTTTTTCTACTAAAAAGATCATGGTAGATCAACAAAAATTTGTGGTGGTTAAGAATTATCCTAGACCTATGAGTCCAACTAATATTAAGAGCTTCTTGGGTTTAGCCGATTATTATAGGAGCTTTGTAGAGAGCATCTCGTCTATTACTGCTCCATTGACTAAGTTAACTGAGAAGAAGGTGAAGTTTCTATAGTTGGATAATTGTGAGGGTATCTTGATGTTCCTTGGAAACATGGCACATACGATGCTTAAAACAAGGAATTTATGCTTGGACTTAGGTTATTTTAGTAGATATGATGTGTTTATGGCATGATTGAATAGAAATCAGATAGAAAGTGCTGGAGCTGAAAATCTTAACAGAAGTCTTCAAAAACTTTGAAGTACAAATCAGACAATGAGTCGTTAAGACACTATACGACTTATATCCCAATCTTTTAAAGAGAACTGTGAGCTAAAGCTAAGGTCTTGAATTGAAGCCATAGAAGACTACAAGTTGTAAGGACAAACTGTGACTTGTAGTGAGCAATCATAGTAAGACAAGTATGCAAAGTCATGAAGTTTCAGGCTCAAGTGATAGTGAGTGAAGACCAACAGTCATAAGGATTGACTATGACTCATGGTGAGGAATCATAATGACAACAAAAGCTTGAAGCCTAGAAGATGAGAGTTCACTGGAATGCCTACGATTAGCAATATACGACTTATAAGGAGACCTTAGGTAATGATTACCAGCTTAATTTTCCTATTCCATTTTTATTAGGATTTCTTTATTATTTTGAGATACTATAAATACCATAGGGTTATTCCTTTATTAGGCGACACACTTTTACAATACTGTGGATACTTTTGACTTACTTTGACCATTGAGATTTTGGGTTCGTATTCAATTAGAGACTTCAGATTTTATTTATTCACTATTGTGTAATTAATTACATGGCTTCTTCATTAATTATTATGAATTATTTCATGAACATGAGCGGATAAATTCCTTGACTAGGATTGTGGGAATACTAGTGGATTACCTATATAAGAGAAGTGGGAGATTTATCGACTCTACTAGGTTTGCGTGTATTACAACCTTCTTCATATTAATTGTGCCCAAGCTATTACAGATGCTTAAGATTTGGTTAAATTCGATAACATCCTCACAAGGGAGTTTGAGATTGGGATAAGGAGGTTACAATAGTGGTTTGAGGCTATCAACTCTCACCTAATCAACCTCGAGACTCAAAAGGTGAGAGTTTTACTGAGGTTATCGACAAGGGACAACAAGGAGACACACTAAAAATCACAAAATAAAAGGTGAGATCTATCAACACATTCACAAGATAGTTAATAGTACATAGCTTGTCAATTTTACATATTCAGCAATAGTTTAAATGGGTTGAAAATGAGAATCTTACGTAGTTGTCAAGCAAAGGGGAACATAGTCCTAGTGTTTGTCTTCTATTCTTTGCAAACTCAAGCATTCAAATTCACTACTTGTTACTATTGACTTTCAAATTCCCCCATTTACTTTTCCAGACTGCTCGTGAATGTTGTCAAGTTTGAGATATTGTTCAACGTACTCCTTATGGGTTCAACCCCAACCTGAGTTGGGTTACTAAATTTGGCATTGACTATAATATGCTTCATTGGAGGTTAGTTCTAAGAAACATAATAGCTTATAGAAGTTAAAGGATAGGTTGACTTCCCCTCCAGTCTTGATCCTGCCCGAGGGTACCAATAGATTTGTTATTTATTATAATATGTCTCATGTGGGACTTGGTAGAGTGTTGATGCAGTATGGTAAGGTCGTGGCGTATGCTTGTAGGTAGCTTAAGGTGCATGAGAAGTACTATCTAACTCATGACTTAGAATATTTAGTTATGGTCATTGCTTTAAATATTTTGTGCCATTACTCATATGGAGTTCATGTTAATTTATATTCAGAGCATAAGATCATGCAGTATGTGTTTACCCAGAAGGAGTTAACTATTAGGCAAAGGAGATGGCTTGGGTTGATCAAGGACATTGAAATACGTCTCCATTATCATCTAGGTAAAGATAGTATGGTTGCTGATTATCTTAGCAGGTTGTCCATAGGAAGTTTATCTCATGTAGATGAGGAAAAATGAGGGTTGGTGAAAGATATTCACCATTTAGTAAATCTTGAAGTTTGTCTCTTAGACTTTGAGAATAGGGTGTAATTGTGCAAGAGGTGGTAAGATTATCTCTTGGGGCTAAGGTAAAGAAGAAACAGGTTTTGGATCCTATTTTGATGTAAATAAAAGATAACATGGGTCAAGAGGAAGTTCTGGATTTTGAGATTAGTGGTGATGGTATCTTGAGGTGCCAAGGAAGATTGTGTGTTTCCAATATTGATGGTCTTCGATAAAGGATCATAGCCAAGGCTCATAAGTTGAGGTATACTATTCATCCTGGTTTGACAAAGATGTACCATGAATTGAAAGATATCTATTAGTGGAATAAAATAAAGAGAGATGTGACTAATTTTGTGGCTAAGTACATCATGTTTCAGAAAGTAAAAATGGAGCACTTGAGACCTGGTAGGTTATTTCAAGAGATTGAGTTGTTCATGTGTAAATGGGAAGTGATTAATATTGATTTCATTAATAGTCTTCTGCGGTTTCACCATCAGTTTGATTCGACTTAGGTCTTCATGGATAGGATGACCAAGTCTAGTTATTTCCTACCAGTAAGATTAACTGTTATGCAGAAGATTATGCTAAGATCTTTATTTCGGAGATAGTCAAGTTACATGGTGCGCTTTTCTCTATTATATCAGATTATGATATGCAGTTTTCATCTCACTTTTGGCATTCATTTCAGAAAGGTTTGGGGAGTAAGGTGAACCTTAGCACAATTTTTCATCCTCAAATAAATGGTCAAGAAGAGAGAATAATTCAGACTTTGGAAGATATTTAATGTCTTATTTGCTTGATTTTTGTTGTAGCTGAGTTGATAATTTGCCTCTCGTTGAGTTTGAATATAACAATAGTTATTATTCTAATATTTTGATGGTTCCATTTGAGGATTTATACGGTAGGAGATGTCATTCTCCTATTGGGTGGTTTGAATTTTGTGAGGTTTGGTTGTTTGGTTTTTTGGTCTTGATTTGGTTCATCAGGCTATAGAGAAGGTAAAGGTGATAAGAAAAAGGATTAAGACTGCCCAAAGTCACCAAAAATCTTATGGGGATGTAAGGTAACGAGAGTTAGAGTTTGATGTTGGTGATTGGGTGTTCTTGAAGGTATCTCCATAAAAATAGTAATATTATTTTAGAAAATGGGGAAGATTAGTCTCTGTTATGCTGGGTCATACTCGACATTGAGGAGAGGGGCAATGATGCTTATGAATTTAAGTTGCCTCCTTGTTTGGGCTCCGTTCATCCGGTGTTCCATGTCTCGATATTAAAGAAGTGTGTGGGCGATCCTTCTTTGATTATTCCTTTTGAGAGTGTTGATGTTTCAGATTCCTTGTCCAATGGGGAAGTCCCAATCGAGATCTTTGATCAGCAAGTCCTTCGGTTGCGGACTAAGGATGTGGAGTAGGTAAAGCCTCTATGGAGGAACCAAAGGGTTGAGGAAGATACTTATGAAGCCGAACCAAACATGAAGTCCAAATACCCATTCTTATTCCCCGTTACGGATAATTGTACTTAATTTATGTATTTCCTTAATATCCTTTCTTTTTGTCTCTGTTAATGATAAGTGTGGTTGTATTCTATGTTAAAGCATGCTAATGGATGCCTTGTCTCATAATTCAGGGATGAATGGTCTTAAGTGGGAGATTGTAAAACCTCAGATTTTTGCCTTTGGAAGTTCTAGAGTTTTTACACTCACTGCGTAGACTACGACTTTTCCTATGAGTCGTATGGAGTCATTATAGGTTGTAGAACCCTAATCGTAGCCCAACTAGTGTATTTTCTAGAGTTCCTATTCTGATCACGATAGGAACTCAATGAGTCATAAGGACTCATTACGAGTCGTATAGTGCTTTTCATAGACTAACCAATATGGTGCCCAATATTTCTTCTTTGATAACGATTTTACCTCACGAATCATAAGGCTGAGTATAAGTCATAGGGCACAACTCGTAGATAGACCAATGTTAGTGCGCACGGATGTTTTCAAGCCTACGACTAACTATCATTAGTCATAGGGTGACCCTACGACTAACTGTCATGAGTCATAGGGTGACCCTACGACTCATAAGGTCACCCGTAGCGACTGGACAAAAGGTTTTTAGTCTTTTTATTAAGGGCACTTTCATTTCCTTTTTTCCCTAACAATAACCCAAGACTTAAAGCCCCTTTAAGGTACCATTATAACCCAAAAAATATCAAAATAACTTCTTAAACTCTCTAAAATTCTCTCAAGCAAAAACACTTAGGGTTTCTTAAGGTTGACAATTAGAGATTGGTTCCTTCTTCAAATTTCTTGGCGATTAAGGCATGTAACTCTTTACCAATTCTTATTTTATGAAAACCATGTGTTTAAATAGTTGGTTTATATGGATTTGAATGTGGGTCTTGATATGGGTTGAGGGTTTTGAAATGGTTGATCCATAAATTATGTTCCCATGGTTTTCATGAATTGGTCATGCTTTGAATTGAATATTTTTGAACAAATAGGATACACAGGTATGGGAATTGAAATAGGGGTTGATGTATTCCCCTAAAATGATTTTTTGTACTAAGAAATTGGTTTTCAATGATTATGTTCCCTTAGGATAAATTAGATCTTGAGTCTCTTTATAAGACTCTTTTGTAGTGTCATATTTATTATTTTTCTAAGATTTTTATCCATTGAACCCAGTGGCATACCATGCTTCAGGCTTGTTTAGGATTCAAAAGCTATGACATTAGTAGATGGCCCTTTTGGAGCATCAATTCAGATAGGCACATTCACTGCAGGGAAATGCTTAGTTATCCTTTTCAAATTAGTAAATATGTCTGGCATTTGATTTTCTAGGTTTTGTAAGTGAATGATCTTCTGGACCTCATGTTCACAAATGGGGGTACGTGGGTCAAAATACAATAATGATAAAATTTTCCACGGAATTTCTCTTTTGAGTTCATGTTTCTCTCGCCCTAGTAGCAGCAAAATTTATTTCATAAAATTGATAATTTGTAAATTGAGCAGTAAATAAATCTCCTATCAATAGTTTAAGATAGCGAATTATAGAGGGTGACTTAAACCCAACATATATTCCTAACCTATCGTGGAGGCCTATCTTAGTGCATTGTGGTGCTACTAGCACATATACAACACATCCAAAAATCCGTAGATGATCCATATTTGAGTTAGGACCAAGGACCAATTATAATGGAGAGTATTTATTAGAATGAATCTGTCTAAGACAAATAAATGATGTTGCATGTAAGATACCATGACCCCAAATATTGGTGGGCAATTTTTTTTTCATAAGTAGTGGTCTTGCTATCAATTGTAGGTGCTTAATAATTGACTTAGCAAGGCCATTTTGAGTATGAACATAAGAGACAAAATGTTCAACTCTTATCTCAACTGATACACAGTAATAGTCAAAAGCTTGAGATGTAAATTCTCCATCATTATCGAGATGAAGAGTCTTAACGGAATAATCTAGAAATTATGCCCTTAATCATATTATTTATGCCAGTAATTTTACAAATGCCAGGTTGCAAGACGAAAAGAGGAACACATGAGACAATCTTTAACATGCTTTTATTAGGACCATAAAATATCTAAACGACCCACCAGATGGATGAATAGATCCACATATAATGCCATGTATGAGTTATAGAAAAAGAGGAGATTTGGTGCCAACTTTCAGTAGCGATGGCTTAGTTATCAATTTACCCTGATAACAAGTAGCACATGAAAATTCATCTCTTACAAGAATCGTCAGGTTCTTTAATGAGTGCCCATTTAAAATTTCAATTTTTCATCTCATCGTTATTGACCCAGGGTGACCTATTTAGTCCTGCCAAAGCACAAATGTATTTAAATTGGTATACTTCTAGTTTAAAATAGAGTGGTGCTTCAACTGTACTAATTTTTGCATAATATAAGCCAGAATATAAAGTTGGTAATTTATCCATAAGACATTCTTGGTAAAGCCAAGATATTCAATATTTATTTCATTTATCGTCACAACATGATATACATTTTGGTGGATATTTTTAAAACTTAACAAGTTTCTCAGAGATTTAGAAGAGAACAATGCATCTTCTATAACAAGTTTTGTTCCCTTAGGTAGAAATTAGTAGCTTCTCCAGAGCCTTCAATTAAATTTGAATTACCAGAGATTTTTGAAATATTTGCTTTTTTCTAAGCCAGTGGGAAAAGTATTTTTCATCTTTAAATTTTCCATGTGTTGTTCCACTATCAATTACACAAATATCCTCGTGATTGATCATTGATCCAAATAAAATTTGAGGAGTATGAATATATTCTTCAACATGAAAATATAAACAAAGTAACCATTATAGTATTACTAGCATACACCATATTACACAAACTTTGATTATTCACAAAACTAGAGAAGCACTACCAAAAGGAACATTAGCTAATACAATCAACATAAAAGTAAAATACTTAGATTATTATAGATCCATCACCAACAAGGTGATTTACATTTCCTTCAAGGATTTCAAAGAAAACTGCAGAATCTAAGTGCATAGGTTCAATAGTATCCTCGGAGATAAAGTTTTCTTTTGCATTATCATTTACCTTCTTAAGGGATGCCTAGTAGAGATCAACCAGATGCCTTGGCATACGACAAGTATGTGACTAGGGCCCTTTTTCCTCCACATCGATAATATTTATTTTTTTATATTTTTTTGCACTGCTTCAAGATTTTCACCCTTTGTAAGACCCCATAAAATCTTGATCATTTAATTTTTGACTCCCCCATGTGCGTAACATTAATTTTTGACTTGAATTATGATAAGGGGTATTAAAGGGGAGTTTTGGAAAAGTTTCAGAATTTTTAGAAGGGGTTCGGGGTCATTTTTTGACCCCGAAGTAGTAAGGGATCACGATAGTTGTGTGTCACACCACTTAGCTTCCATGATAAGAGTAGGGAGCATTGGATACCCTCCACGATAGCGACATGCCACACTACTATGTTGATTTTATTCAGTTTAAATTTTTTAACTTGGGGTAAGGGGATTTTTGTCCTTTACCCCTAAAACGACTTTAAAATACTTAGATGACCTTTTTTTCATTTAGTTATCAAGCCTCACTTTTCCCTCTTAAATACTAAACCAAGAAAGTACAATGGTCTTCCAAGAAATCACTACTCCAGGATCTAAACTTTGATATCTCTTTAAATTCTTCTGTATTTCAGGCATCTTTCTGTTTTCTAAACTTGAATCTCACATTATAACATTAATTTATTGAATATTCATGTGATTTGAATTGATCGGTTTTAAATTTGGTTGAGGGTTTTTGGTTGTTATTACTTGAATTAATTTTCTCATATTTTAAGGGGATTATTTATGCTTTAATTGAAGATTTTGGGAATGAATTGCTGCATTGTTATAATGGTGGAAATGGGTGACATGAGTTTCAACAAAATTGATGAATTTTTTGCTTGGTAATGACATTAACCTCAACCCACATAATAAAATTAATTTTGAAAATAAATATTTGATTTGGGAACCATTGCATTGCTTTAAAGTATAAATGGATTTGGAATGCCCTTGGAGGCCATGTTTTCCAATTTTAAATGAAAATTGAGAGAGATAGTTAAAGGGAGTGGATTGGCATAATTGAATTATCTTGAAAGCATATTTGTATGATGATACAAAGTTTGTAAATACCTTAATAAATGACTCCCTGGTTAATGGTTGGACTAGGTGCAAATTATTTTAATTTGGGCTTAAAAGGTGTTGTGTAGCTCACTGAGAAGGTGTATTCCTGAGGGGACAAACACTGGAAATCATGTTTTCCGATGTTGGGGAGTCTGTATGACCATGTGTCTGATGCACACATTATCTTTTAGACAGCTATCATGTTTTTTTCCATTCGTTGGTACATATAGCTAATATGGATTGGGGGCCTTCCAACAGAGAGAGTCAAACCTATATAGCCCATGGGTGCTTGGAATATCGGTACGAGCTACATAGTTTAAGCTAATATTTTAAACCATTATGTTAATTAACCCTTGTCCCTATCCTGATATCATATGTATGTATATATATGTATAAATTTTGTGCATATAGTTTATGAAATGATTTTTGTAAATGCATTATTTTATCCCAATCCCTTGAGTTACATGCCAGTGCACGTCCCACTGACCCTCCCCAGATGCTGCATCATTGCATGAGATAGGTTTAGAGGACTTTTCCATTGCTTCTCTTTAGCGTTAGGTGATTAGGTACTTTTATTGATCAGTTGTAAAGTGGTGAGCCTCTATCCTTCAGAACGCCCTGTCGTTCCATTGTTCTTTCTTTACTTTCTTAGTACTTTTGGATCTTTTTTCATAGTCGGAGACATGTCCTAACTTAGTTGGTATTTCTGGTTTAGAGGTTTTTATGGAGTTTGGCTTCTGTTGTTTGTTTTTATTATGATCTAGAGGTAAGGCTCAGGGAGTTGTCTTCGGTCCACGGTGGTCTTTAGAAGCCCGTAACAGCCAGGCCTGGGTTTAGGTGGTGACATGATAGTGCTCAAACTACACACTTGAATGGGTGTAAGCGATCGTTGTCAATATAAAATCCAACTAGGTTAGGGTCGAATCCCATAAGGAATATGATGTGAACTTAAGTTGCTTATGGTTTAATTCACTGATAGTTTATTATCTCCTGAAATGGGGGCTTAAATTTCATAAATAATTGTTTTACACTTTAATTTTGATGTTTGTAACTAAGATTTTATGAAATAACCAGAATTATGTTCACTAGGGCTTACGGTACATGACAGATGCCAAAGGTGACTCAAGATTCTCACGGTGGTTTGGATAACAAGCTATCTTCATCGATGATATGCTCAAATGTCTCTCAACCTATTTAAGAATCTAATTCAGTGCCCAGATTTTACCTCTGGTTAATCAACCTAGTTACAACACTGATTATTGAAGTATTTTCAGGTCCCTATTGATAATTCACTTCCAACTGTTTATGATTTCTTTCTCAAGCAAATCAAATGAGGTATGCCTGTTGTTTGCAACCAACAGACATTAATTAAAATCTAAGAATTATCAACAAATCCTAACACCTATTGAATCTTTAGTATTTAGCACTTCTTCATGACCTAACCCTAGTTCCCATAATTTAGGTTAGTGAGGTTTAGCCACTCATGATGCAAGAAACAAATACACAAAATGAATTCATAGTTGAGAAGATTATCTTACAATTATGATGAAGATACAAACAGTATAACTTGAATTGATTCACAAGACAAAACTCTCAAAATATTGGTCTAGAGGGAGAGAGAAAAATCGTCTGTTACCAATGAGTCAATGATAAGTCAATCTCTCTAGAAAACCCTAAAACAAGGCTTTAAATAGTTAACCCTAAATAAGAAAACAAATTAGAAGTTTCAGCTTTTTCTTGGAATAAACAATGACATCAGTGATGGCTTATTAGTAGTTTGATGGCTTATCACGGAAGTCATCAGCTTCTCTACATTTTTGGCTCTTACTGCTTAAGGCGGACGATGACGATGATGGCCTATCACCATCTTGACGATGTGTCATAGATGTCATCACAAAACTTTCTTCAAATTCCATCTTCTGTTTAAGTCTGATGACATCCTCGATAGCTTATCACTAGGCTGACGATGTGTCATGGATGTCGTCACAAAACTATCTTCAACTTCCATCTTCTGTTTAAGGTTAACGATGCTTCTGACGCCTTATCACCATCCTAACGCCTTATCACAAAGTATCTTTACAATTTCAACTTATGCCAAATCTCTGGTTAAGTCTGACGACAACTGTGATAGCCAATCACAGGGCTGACGACTTATCACAGATGTCATCAGCCACACTTCTCTTTAGATTCCTCCAGATTTCAACTTCTTTTCTTCTATTCTTGTTGGTTCTCTATCCTATCAGGTTAAATTGTAAAATTAGACATAAACAAATTAAAAGTGATAAAAGTTTCGTAAGACTTCACAATTATTCTTGGTTAAAGGTTTTAAATGTGTTAGCAATTGCTCACACATCAACAACCTCAACTTAAAACAATTGTTTGTCCTCAAGAAACTCAACATAACTAAGAGAATACATAGAATATTCAGCAACCAATTTTCTCTTGTAGGCTCAAAACATAGTTACCACCTCCAAGGTCCATCCGATTAAAACCAACTGTGTATGTCATTGAAGAACAATAATGTAACACAAAGGACTCAAGTGATGGCATAAATCTTAGCCATAGAAACCATTCATATACCATTTTTGCACTATCTTAACAGGAAAGTAGCTAGCAATAATACCATTGTGCTATCAGAAATAGTGTAAACCACTCCTACATCCAACCACCTAATAATCTTCTTCTTAACCACCTCTTGAATTAGTCGATTAAGATAGCGTTGATGATTTATGGTTGGAATACAATCCTCCTCAAGCTGAATTTTATGCGTGTAGATTCTGGGGAGAATGTCAATAATATTTGTAATGGTCCACCTTACAGGTCTCTTATGCCTCTGAAGTACAGAGATAAGTGCATTCACCTGTTGTTTCCCTAAATTCGCTGCAATAATAACAGGAAGTGTGTTCCCATTGCCCAAAAACACGTACCATAGGTGTCCAAGAAATTTCTTTAATTCCAGTACTGGAGGATCTTCAATAGATGGCTTGACTGGTAGCATTGGTTGATTAGCTAGATCAAGGTCTATATTTTTAGGAGCATAAGGATATGATCCCATGCCTGTCAAGGAACAAACGGTCTCTTCATACTCCCCAATGACTTCACTATTATAATTTATCATGACCGCGGCTAAAGGTTCTATAATAAGTTGCTCAGCTATGGGCACCTCCTGTTTGTCCTCATAATACACATCAACTACCAGGAATACACTCATCTCTTTATGTTGCTTCATTGATTTACCTACATCAAATCATAACACTTCATCGTTCATCCTAAATAAGAGCTCATTCACTCTCAAATCACTTAGCACACTTTTTTTTGAGAGAAAAGGTTGACCCAAGATTATTGGCACCTTGAAGTCCACCTCGCAAGAATGACAAAGTTTGCAGGGAATATAAAGTTGGACACCTTCACCAACACATCATACAGAATGCCAAAAGGTCACTTTATTGACCTATCTATAATGACGAGTCTCATGTTGGTGGGTATGGAATTTCCCAGACCCAACTTTCTATAAATAGTCAGTGGCATCAAATTAATGCTTCCTCCCAGATCACATAGTGCTTTGGTGAATTCTATTATCCCAATTGTGCAGGGAATAGTGGCTGTACCTGGGTCTGGCTTCTTCTGTACTAGGGTCCTTGTAGAAATAGTGCTACAAAGGTGAAGATATGTCTCCAATTCCCAGCTCACCGCTTATTTCTTAGTCACAAGGTCTTTCATGAATTTTGCATATCCTAGCATTTGCTCAAGTTCTTCAACCAAGGGCACATTTATTGTTAATTGCTTGAGCATTTCCATGAATTTACTAAATTTGGCATCATCATCCTTCTTCTTTAATCATTGAGGAAAGGGAGGTGGTGGTTTTGGGATAGATTTCAATACCACTTCATCTTCTTTTTATCTTTCTCTAAAGCATCAACAAAACTATCCAGCTTCTCAGACTCTACTGGTTTTCTTTCTTTGGATTCATTAACAACCACCTCACCATCTATAAATTTACCCACAGAAGGGCCAGGTAAGATCTTACCACTTCTAGTGGTAATTACCATACATGAGCCATCATTCCACGGATTCTGTACCGTATCACTAGGCAAAGTACCACCTTTTCTTTTGTTCAATGTTGTAGAAAGTTGACTCATCTGCCGCTCCAACTACTTGATAGAGGTGGAGTGTGAATAACCAACTAACTCAGGGTAGAGAATTCACTCTTCATAGTGATTACCTCCAAGATGGTAGCCTCAAATCCCTTCAACAATTTTTCCATCATGTCCTCCATGGACATCTTGCCAGATCTAGTTGGTGCAACATCCCGACTTCCAAGAGGAACATACAAACCACTCTTATCATTATTGATTCTCCAGTGTCCTTGATTCCTATCTTATAATCAGGCTTGTCATAAAAGTTCCAACCTTGATTCCCTTGGCTATTGCCTTGGAAACCCCCCCATGATTACTCACATAGTTTGCCTCCACATCTGCATTAGTAGCAACAGTGCACTGAGACTCCACAGCCTTAACTTTTTCAGTCTTGCCTGACAGTAAGTGCTTGGTTAGCAAGTCCATCCTCGTCTTCAAATATGCTATGTATTGGTCTCGCTTCTCATCTGTTCTATAATGCTCCATGGTTATACCAATAGAAACAGTTAGGATCACTACCATAGAATACCTAGTATGCCAAGCCTGACTCTGTTTGGTCACTCTATTCAACGTATCTGAAGACTCTAGAAAAAAGAGGCCAATGAATGAACCACCCGCAGCATTGTCTACAATTGGATTTATCATAGAGTTAAAAGTTCTGTACAGAGTCTCCATCAAGTGTAAGTCTGTTATGTTGTGGTTTGGATATTATTCTAGTTTCTTCTTGAATCTCTTTCATGTTTCATATAAGGCTTCAGTAGGGAGTTGCCTGTAGTTACTAATTTCGTTCCTCAACTGTACCCTCCTGGAGGGTGGAAAGAACCATTCTAGGAATACCTCTTTTAACTATCTCCAGTTGGTTATGGGATCGGGCTCCAGCTCATTTAACCATATTGTTGCCTCTCCAGATAGAGAGAATGGAAACAATCTCAACCGGATCGCTTTCTAAATCACTCCCAGATTATCAAAAGATTTCTAAATGGTGATGAAGTTCACCAAGTGCATATTCGGATAGTCACCAGGCAAGCCTCCAAACAACCCCTTTAGATTTAGGAGTTGGATCATGGTACTTGTTATGCTGAATTTTACACCAGGTGCCAACGGTGGAGGAATGATAGCACCTGTTGCACCTTCTATGTCCATTTCTTCATCATCATTATCAACCTCATAATAGATAGGCTACTGACCATACCTTTCTTTGACTAGATGGTTTCTATCAAAATTTTACTGTACTGGTACAACAATTTGCTCAGCTTGCCTTGGGTTTTGAGGATTCAGCAATTCGTCACACCCAACTCTTCATCATTATGGTTTGGGTGACATACTTGTAACCCTAGTTTTGTACGTTGACCTGAGCCTAGTCCAAAGTGGCTAATCTTTCCACCTCCTATTATTCAGCTATTCTCTCGATCAGCTGAGGTTCTGAATTAATCAGCCATAACGATTTTTTGAAACTTGTTTTTTTTGGCAAAAACAACAAAGATCCTACAATAAACAGAAACAACAAATAAACGTAAATCTAGGAAACTAAACTAAAAGTAAATTAGCGTACAAAAACTTTTAGTTTACAATCATATTCCCTGATAACGATGCTACTTTTGATAAAGCTTAAACTACACTCTTAAATGGGGTAAGCGATCGTTGTCAATATAAAATCTAACTAGGTTGGGGTCGAATCTTATAGGGAATATGATGTGAACTTAAGTTGTTTACTATTTAATTCACTAATATTTTAACGTCTCCTAAAATGGGGGTTTAAGTTTCACAAATAATTGTTTGACACTTTGATTTTGATGTTTGTAACCAAGATTTTATTAAATAACCAGAATTATATTCACTAGGGCTTACGGTACACGACAGATGTCAAAGGTGACTCAAGATTCTCATGGTGGTTTGAATAACAAGCTATCTTTATTGATGATATGCTCAAATGTCTCTCAACCTATTTAAGCGTCTAATTTTCTAATCCTTTTAGACTCAGGGAATCACTATTCACTGCCAAATTTTACCTCAGGTTAATCAACCTAGTTACAACACTGATTATTAAATGAAGTATTTCCGAGTCCCTGTTGATAATTCACTTCCTACTATTTATGATTTCATTCTCAAGCAAATCAAAGTAGGTATGCCTGCTGTTTGGAACTAACAGACATCAATTAAAATCTCCAAATTATTAAAAAACCCTAACACCTATTAAATCTTGAGTATTTAGTTTCTCTTCATGGCCAAACCCTAGATCCCATAATTCGAGTTAATGAGGTTTAGCCACTTATGATACAAGAAATAAGTACACAAGTTGAATTCATAATTGAGAATATTATCTTACAACTATGATGAAGATCCAAACAGTATAACTTGAATTAATTCACAAGACAAACCTAACCAAAATATTGGTCTAAAGAGAGAGAGAGAAATCATCTGTTGCCAATAAGTCAATGATAAGTCAATCTCCCTAGAAAATCCTAAAACAAGGCTGTAAATTGTTAACCCTAACTAAGAAAACAAAATAAAATTTTTAGTCTTTTATCAGAATAAACAACTATGTCACTGATGGCTTATCAGGAGTCTGACTGCTTATCATGGATGTCGTTAGCTCTTCTGCATTTTTGGCTCTTGCTACTTAAGGTTGACGACGATGATGATGGCCTATCACTATCTTGACTATGTGTCATGGATTTCATCACAAAACTTTCTTCAACTTCCATCTTCTATCTAAGTCTAATGACATCCTTGACAACTTATCACTAGGCTAACGATGTGTCATGGATGTCGTCATAAAACTTTCTTTGACTTCCATCTTCTGTTTAAGGCTTACGATGCTCTTGATGCCTTATCACAATCCTAATTCCTTGTCATAGAGTATCATCATAACTTCAACTTATGTCATATCTCTGATTAAGTCTGACGGCAACTGTGATAGCCTATAATAGGGATGACGACTTATCACAGATGCCGTCAGCCACACTTCTCTTCAGATTCCTCTAGATTATAACTTCTTTGCTTCTATTCTTTTGGTTCTCTATCTTATCAGCTTAAACTATAAAATCAGAAATAAACAAATCAAAAGTGACAAAAGTTGCTTAAGAATTCACAATTATTCTTGGTTAAAGGTCTTAAATGTGTTAGCAATTGCTTACACATCACATGTCAATTAGATTCCCTTTCATGGGTGTGTAGCATGCCACACTTACAAGAGGAAGGCTACGTGGCACTTAGGAATGTTTCCCTTTTTGTGATCTACTTTGGGATATAGAGTCTAGTATTGTAAAACTCCTCTAACTCCTGGCTTACTTATATTTCTGATCATGCCTCCCTGAGGATTTGACAGTTATGGAATCTCTATTAGAACCTTTGTCCTACCTAAGGAAAATATGGAGGGAATTTACCCTACTTATGGAGTACAAACCTAGGCTAGGGTCGCTGTACCTGATAATACCGCTCCACCTAGGGTTCCACCAATCCCTACTATTCATTCTCAAGCATCACAGGATAGTGGTACTTATGCTCAGTCACCTTAGGGAGATATTTTTAGTGTAGAGTTTCGTTAATATATTCATATTCTTGCTCAACTGGTGGCATCACAATCATGTCTATCTGATTTTGTTGGTCTTGTTTCCATTTTTCCTGAGGTCACCAACGTTGTCCAATTTATGAGGTTGAATCCCTAACCATTGCCGGATCTAAAGTTGAGAAGGATCCTTAGGGGTTTATTGATGAGATGGAGAAGATTTTTAGGTTGATGCATGCTACTAATTTAGAAGATGTGGAGTTCACTACTTATTAGTATAAGGATATAGCTTACTAGTGGTATGAGGAGTGGGAAGAGATAAGGGGTGATGGTGATGATCTGGTAGTGTAGGATGAGTTTTCAGGTACTTTTCTTAATCACTTATTTCCTCAGGAGTTGAGGGAGGATATGGACAAAGAGTTTATGAATTTGAAATAGGGTAAGATGAGGATTAAAGAGTATGTCTTGAAGTTCCCGCAATTGTCTTGCTATGCTCCAGAGTTGGTGTCTAATATGAGGTATAGAATGAGAAAGTTTGCTTTTGGTTTATTTGGTGATTTGGTGTTAGAATGTAAGGTTGTGAGGCTGAATAATGATATGGACATACCAGGCTTATGGTTTATAGGCAGCAGGTGGAGAATGAGAAAAAAAGTGGGTAGAGATAGAAGAAATACAGAATAAGAAGTTTGGAATCCAGAACAGGGTGCAAGTCAGCAGAGCAGTGGAAAAGAGGGTAGGCAGTAGACTAAGAAAAAGAATTGGGGAAATTCTTATTTGATAGCTAGTGATCCTTAACATAAGCCCTCAGGTGATCATCATTTTTAGGCTAGCAGTGATCTAAAGACCCAGGGTACCCAGTCAGCCCCACCTTCTCCTACTTGCCATTTTTATGAAATACTTTACTGTGGTTATTGTGAAGAGGGAATAAACTTGTGTTTTAATTGTGTTCAGCCTGGTTATCTATGGAAAAAATATCCTATAGATAAATTTGCCACTAGAACTAATAAATTCCCAGTCACCACCTCTTTAGATCTTACACTTAAGGGTGCCACTTTAAGTACTGACAATGACCGAAATTGCCTCTATGCACTGTCTACTCATTGGGAGTCTGAGGCATCCCCAGATCTTGTCAATGGCATATTACGAATCTTCTCTTGTAATGTTTATTGTTTTCTTGATTCGAGTTCTACCCTATCTTATATGACCCCATATGTACATTTTGGTTTTGGTCCTAAAAATATTTTTGAGCCCTTATTTGTTTCTATTGGTGTTGGTGATTCTATTATTGGTAGAAAAATCTATAGGGGTTATGTGGTGTCCATTATTCACAGGAAGACATTAGTGGATTTGATATAACTTGACATGGTGGATTTTGATATAATCTTAGGGATGAATTGACTTAATTTGTGTCATACTTCTTTGGATTGTAGGACCCAAAAGTTCAGTTTTCATTCTCCTAATAAACTAGTGATTGAATGGTAAATGAGTTCCTTAGTACCCAAAAGGAGGTTTATTTCCTAAATTAGACTAAAATGTTGAATTAAAGGGGTGTCTGTATAATCTAGTTCTGGTTAAGGTATCAAATTCTAAGAGTCTCTCATTGCAATCTGTCCTTGTGGTTAATGAATTTCCTGATATTTTTCTCGATGATCTTCCTAGAATTCCCCCGATAGGGAAATAGACTATGGAATTGACCTTCTACTATATACCCATTCTACTTTTATTCCTCCTTATAGGTTGGATCCGACTGAAAAAAAACTAAAGGAGAAACCAAATGATCTTCTTGATAAGGGTTTCATCCATCCTAGTGTTTCTCTGTGGGTGCTCCAGTATGTTTCGTGTGAAACAAAGATAGGTCTCTCCGGATGTGTACAAAATATTATTAGTTGAATAAGGTAACAGTGAAAACAAAGTGTCCTCTTCCTAGGATTGATAACCTATTTGATCAGCTTTAGGGTGCTAGGTGTTTATCTAAGATTGATCTCTGTTTGTGCTATCACTAGTTGAAAATTAGGAAGGTTGATATTCCCAAGACTACTTTACGAACCTGATATGCTATTATGAGATTTTTTTGGTTATGTCATTTGGGTTGGATAATGCTCCGGTTACTTTCATGGATCTTTTGAATTGGGTATTCAAGCAGTTTGTGGATTTATTTGTTATAGTCTTCACTGATGACATCTTGGTGCACTCCAAAAATAAGAAGAACCATGTCAATCACCTCTAATTTGTGTTGTAAACTCTTAAGGAACAAAATCTATACGCAAAATTTTCTAAGTGTGAATTTTGGTTAAATGATGTGACTTTTCTTGGGCGTGTTATTTCTAGTCAAGGGATCGAGTTGGATCCATAGAAAGTTAAGGGAGTTAAGAATTGTCTTAGACCCACAATTCCAACTGACATTAGGATCTTCTTGGGCTTGGCAAGTTATTATATGAGATTTGTGGAGAATTTATAATCTATTATTGCTCTGCTGACAAAGATAATTGAGAAATACGTTAAGTTTATGTGGTCCGGTGTTTTTGAAGAGATTTTTGAGAAGTTAAAGAATAAATTGACTTTTGTGCCTATTTTGACCCTACCCGAAGGTACTGAGTGGTTTGTTATGTATTGTGGTGCATCTCGTATAGGATTGGATTGTGTGTTAATGATACAAGGTAAGGTTTATCCTATGCTTCCAGGAAGCTTAAGGTTTATTAGAGGAATTACCCGACTCATGACCTAGAGTTGGCAACTATGGTTTTGCTTTATAAATCCAGTGCCATTGTTTGTATAAACTGAATGTGGATATTTTTTTATACCATAAGAGCTTGCAATATGTATTTATAAAGAAGGAACTAAATCTCAGGCAAAGGCGGTGGCTCGAATTGCTTAAGGATTATGACATAATCTTACACTACTACCCAGGTAAAGCTGATAATGTTGCTGATGTGCTTAGCATGTTTTCTATAGGGAGATTATCTCATGTTGAGAAGGATAAAATAGGGTTAGTGAAGGATATTCACAGGCTAGCTAACTTACGAATTCGGTTTTTAGACTCTTAGTATGGAGGAGTAATTGTTCATAAAGTGGTTAAGTCATCTCTTGGTGTTCAGGTCAAGGAGAAGCAGGTTATGAATCCCATACTTATGCAAATCAAGGATGATGTGGGTCAGCAAAAGGTTATGGCTTTCCAGATTGACGAAGATGACATCTTGATGTATTAAGAAAGGTTGTGTGTCCCTAATGTAGATGAGTTGCGAGTAAGAATTTTGGTCGAGGCTCAAGATTCTAGATATACAGTTGATTTGAGTTCAACTAAGATGTATCATGACTTGAAGAAAATCTACAAGTGGAATAATTAGAAGAGGGATGTGGAAAATATTTTGCTAAGGGTATGGTTTGTCACGTATTCAAGGTAGAATATTTGAGGCCTGATGGCTTATCCTAAGAGATAGAATTTCCCATGTGGAAGTGGGAGATGATTAATATGAATTTCATTACGGGTTTTCAATGGACTCGCAATTAGTATGATTACATTTGGGTCTTTGGGGATAGATGACTAAGTCTGCTCACTTCTTTCATATGAGGACTAACTACATAGATGGGGATTATGCTAAACTATTTATTCAGGAGATAGTAAAGTTACATAGGGCCCTGACGTCCATCATTTTAGACTGAGGTACGCAATTTTCTTCTTACTTTTGGCATTCATTTCAGAAAGGTTTGGATACTCAAGTGAATCTTTGCACTATTTTCCACTATTAAATGGATGAACAAGCAAAGCATACAATTCAGACTTTGGAAGATATTCTAAGGGCCTGTGCAATTGATTTCAAAGGTAGTTATCATTCTAGCATTCAAATAGCCCCTTTGATGCTCTTTATAGTAAAACGTTCAGGTCTCTTATTAGATGGTTTGAGGTTGGTAAGACTAAGTTGTTTGGCCATGACATTATTCACTAATCCATAAATAAGGTGAAGGTGATTAGAGAATTACCTAAGACTTATCAAAGTCACTAAAAGTGTTACACGGATGTGAGGCGGGGGGAGTTGAAGTTCAAAGTGAGCGATTGGGTATTCTTAAAGGTTTCTCCTATGAAAGGAGTCATGAGATTTGGGAAGAAGGGGAAGCTTAGTCCCTATTATATTGGTCCATATCATATTGTTAAAAGGATTAGGAATGTCACTTATGAATTAAATTTACCAGCGATTTAGGTTTCAATTCACCCTATTTTCTATGTGTTCATGCTTAAAATGTGTGTGGGTGACCCCTCTTTGATAGTGCCATTGAGGATATTGTTGTTATGGCTTCGCTGTCTTATGAGAAATTCCCAGTTGAAATATTGGATAGGAAAGTTCATAGATTAAGGACTAAGGATATAACTTCGGTGAAGGTTCTTTGGAGAAATCAAAAGGTACAAGAGGCTATTTGGGAATCTGAAGAAGATATGAAATCCATATAACCATTCTTGTTCACCATGCTGGATAAATGTTCTTAAGGTATGAATTTCATTTTCCCTCATATCACATTTAAAATTACTCCTTGGATTCCACTATGTTCTTTCAATTATCGTGCTAAAAATTTCCTATCTCCTCATTCGAGGACGAATGATCCAAAGGGGAGGAAAATATAAGACCCCATAAATTTTGATCATTTTATTTTTGACCCTCTCATGTTTGTAATGTTAATTTTTGACTTGAACTATTATAAGAGATGTCAAAAGGGCATTTTGAAAAAGTTTTGAAATTTTTAGAAGGCGTTTGGCTTCTTTTTGGGACCCTGAGGTAATGAGGGTCCACGATAGTGGCGTGTCACGCCACTTAGCTTCTGTGATAAAAGTGTGGCACACTGTCTACTCTCCACGATAGTGTGCGTGCCACGGTACTAGTTAATTTTATCCAATTTTTATTTTCTTACATAGAGTGAGGGGCTTTTTGCTCTTTACCCCTAAAATGACTTTAAAATGCTTAGATGATCTTTTTCCCTTCAGTTATCAAGATCAAAACTTCACTTTTCCCTCTAAACTCCCAAACCAAGAAAATTCAGGGGTTTTACAAGAAATCACTACTCTGGGCTGCAAACATCAATTTTTCTTTTAATTATTCTATATTTTGGCATGTTTCTCTTTCATTAACTTGAATTTCACATTATGGCATCAATTTATTGAATATTCATCTGATTTGAACTGATGGATTTAAAAATGGGTTGAGGGTTTTTGTTTGTTATTACTTGAATTACATTTCTTATATTTTAAATGGATTATTTTTGCTTTAATTGATGGTTTTGGGACTGAATTTATGCATTTTATAATGGTTGAAATGGGTGACATAGGTTCCACAAAAATTGATGAATTTTTTGCCTGGGAATGGCATTAACCTCAACCCACATTTTAAACTTGATTTTGACTATAAATATTTATATAATTTAACTTGTCTTTTGAAACCACTGCATTGCTTAAAGGATAAATGGATAAAATAGATTTTGAATGGCTTTGGTGGCTATGGATTTGGTATCTCCTTAGTGGCAATGGATTTGGGTTTTAAATTGAACTTAAGAGTCAAATGGTTAAATGGAATGGATTGACGTAATTGAATTAGCTTTCAAGTGTATTGGTAAATGACTCCCTGGTTAATGGTTGGACTATGCGCAAATTTTTTTAGTTTAGGCTTAAAGGAAATTCTGTATCTCATAAAGAAGGTGTAGTCCTGGGGGGACCAACATTGGAAACCATGTTTGCCGACGTTGAAAAAGGATGGGGTGGTTTATATGATCATGTGTCTGATGCACACATTATATTTTGGATAGCTATCTCCTTGATTTCTTTATCCATTCCTCGGTACATGTGACTAACATGGATTGGGGCCCTTTCGGCAGGGGAAGTCGGACCCATATAGCCTGTGGTTTCCTAGAATGTCTGTACTAGCTACATAGTTCAAACTAATGTTTTAAACAATCATGTTAATTGACCCTTGTCCTTATCCCGACATCCTATATATATTTGTGTTAATGTTGTGCATCTTGTTTATGACTTTATTTTAGTGAATGTATTATTTTATCTATTTTGCTAGAGTTACATGCCAGTGCTCGCCCCATGACTATCCCCGGATGTTCAGAGAACAATTTTGTCACTCCTATGCAGCATTAGGTGGTTGGGTACTTCTATTAATCTGTTGTGAAGTGGTGACCCTCCATCCTTCAGAAGACCCTATTATTTCATTATTCTTTATATACTGTCTTAGTACTTTTGAATCTTTTATCATAGTCGGGGGCATGTACTGACTTAGTTAGTATTTCTAGTTTAGAGTCTTTTGTGACAATATTGGGATGTCTTGGATGTCTTGTTTGACTCCTATATTTCTTTGAATTTATATATCTTTCACAGACTTATTTGGCTTCCGCTGGTTACTTTTATTGTACTCTAGAGGTAAGGCTAAGGGGGTTGTCTTGGGCCTAAGGTGCGCTTGAGATACCCTTCACGGCCAGGCCCGAATTCAGGTTGTGACACCCTTTTTCTTACACTTTTAGTGAGGAAGGTTATTATTTAGTGCAGGGCGATCACCATGATTGAAATATTTTTCTCGACCACGGCCACAACCATGACTAGAGTCAGGATCGTTTTCACGCTTAGATTGGTGAAAATTTGCAGTATTCACTTCAGGAAATAAAGCAGTACCAAGAGGTCCATTTTCATGGTTTTTCATCAAAAGATCGTTATGTTGTTAAGCAACAAGATGATGTGAAATAATTTAGAGTACATTTTAAATCTTATTTCTCGATATTATTTTTGCAGGAACATACTTAAGGCAAGGAAGGTGGAGAATATTTTCTATAGAATATCATGATCAGTGATATTTTTTTCTGCATAAATTTAACCCTGATTTAATTTGGAACATGATAGAATTATATGCTATTATATTTGTAAAATCTTGTAATCTTAAATAGGTCCATTCATAATGTATGTGTGGAAGAACGACCATCTTTAGGTGGTCGTATCTATATTTTATAGTATTCCACAGCATAAGTGGATCCTTAATAGTGAGATATTCCATTTTTAAGCCCTCATCGAGGTGATGACGGAGAAATATCATGGATTTGCCATAGTCTTGCTTGATTTTTATCCTGGATGGTGTTTTTTAGATCCATCACATCTTAATATATTTTGGCATCAAGTGCCCAAGATAGGTAGATTTTGCCTGATATATATAGGGAAAAAATCACGTTTAGATATGTTTGACATTATTTTTTTCAAAGAATATGTTCTTATCTTTATTACATGTAGTTATTCGAGATGGTAGAGACTCATGCTGATAACGAGTTAAATAATTAAAGTAAAATATTAACCCTAATTAACATAGGACAACAAAAAAAGGAGATTGAGAATGAAGTAGTAGTACTTCTTTTATAATTATTTTTCATATATATCACTTACAAAATGAAAGGCAAATGGCCATTTATATACAAGTGACTTTTGGCAAGTATCATTACTATCTTGCAATGAATTGGTCCATAAGCAATGGAAATCCATTTATTATAATATTCATAACATATGTCTCATCATACAACAAATAAAATATTATTATTTTATGAAGGAAACCTGTGTTTGCCCAATAATTATGACTTATAGGGGACCAACTTTATTCATGTACCATATTGGCATTGTATTCAATCCTTAAAAACATAAATAATTAAGTAAGCCGTATCGGCGTGGTACCTAAACCTATGAAAAACATAGTATCATAAAATGCAATCAATATCACTCAAAATATATCACAATGCACCAGTAACTCAAGTACAAAAGTTATGATCACAAAAGACAAAGTCAATTTCATACCGTTTATCTTATGCCTACAATAATACAACCCAAGTTCACCCATCACAAATATGCTCGATGACCAATTCACAAATACTCAACTTACGAATAAGCATGGAGTCTAAATTAGGTCTACAACTACAATAAAAAATACATCAGTCCCTTAACTAGCAAACCCATTTAATGCATACCAAAGTTGGTGTGACTTTATTGCTATCTAATGACTCATATATAATAATATTATAAGGTTCATAATTGTCACCTTCTTTCCCGATTTGTTGCTCGTTCACTATTTTGAGATGTTACAAGTTTAACCTTACTCACATTATCCTCGGTTCTTCTAAATCTTTAGGTAACGATCCCTTAGATTCTTCGAATGATGGCACCACCTTTCCTTATGATGAGCCAGCCATAGCAAATACTATTACAGTGAAAATCACACAAACCTAACACTCATATATCAAGTCCATCCCTCCTCACGATAATCAAGCCATTCTCGTAGATATATATACACTCACGTCCTTACTCTATGTCACCCAACTAGCCTAATTCACATAGCAATTCAGCAAGCTCATAAAACAATTAATGAACCTTTCAAAGAAACTCGCGTATAATACATTAAAATAGTAAGGATTTTTTTTTGTGCAATTTTCATATTTTTATCCATCCAAACTCTGTGCCCGTAAGCCTAAACATGCTTTCTATCATCAAAACTATATTTGTGCTTGTTAACTAACCACAGTCTACTACTTATAAATCATAACCTACCTCAACACCGAGCTGCTGCATGTAGGGGGTATACCCATGTTCCTTAATACTGGTAAATGAATATGATAGACAAACCGCAAGTAAGAAATGAAAATCGAGTCCCTTGAGAGCATTGCCTCTCCATTCTAGTAGTTTTAAGCTTCGTAATAGCCTTAGAGAATTTTTAGGAGACAAACAATGTTGGAATTTGGGACAGGAGTTCAAAAATCTGTGTGGGATACTGCCTAGGCACTGATACAACAACCCAAGGACCGGACTGTACGACGGTTCCACTGTAGTAGCCAAGGGACCTATATAGAGGCCTTTAGGTAGTAGGCTTGGATCAGGAATTTTCAAAATTTTCATATGACTTCATTATCACCAAATGTAAACTTTGGTCAACAATACTAACTTTCAAACCTTCCAAAATTAATTTTTTTTATAATTATGAATTGACCACCTCAAGAATCGTGCCACCACACCAACAGATAAAAATTTTATAAAGCAACTACGAAGAGGGGTAAATAATTAAATTATGAAGAAAATAAAAATTCACTATGAGGATTGTGTACATCTCCGCGGACTAGCTAGGTGACTCACCTCAAGAAGATAGAAGTAACTAGATAGAATCAATATTTGTAGTTGGATCTTCGCAAAATATACATGTGCAATATAGTAATTATAAGCTATAAGACCTATTAAGATCATCAATGTTCTCTCTCATCCTACCTCTAGCTCTGGGATAAGTTTTTAGAAATTATTTGGTAGTATATTCAACCACCCATCATATCAATACAAGAATAAATAAGAAATATAAGTAAAACAACTGAACCGAAATCATGAATATAGATAATGAAAGTAGACATGGGGTCTGAAGTACTAAATCTTCTAGAATATCAATAAAGCATAAATTACAAGTCTGACCCGCTTGATATAATGCATCAATCACATGTCTTATCCATCTTTGATGCATTGGCGCCTGTCTGATTCTCCTTACACGGTGCATCAACCATATGTTTTACCCAGTACTAAAATTGCTAGCCCAAAAATATCATTATGTTCAGACTGAATGAAATGCTAAAGTTTATTGTGAGTCCGTGATCACACTCACTCAAGCCCATCCATAATGCTATGAGTACGCACAATCAAATCAATGCTTTCTAACATAAGGATACATATTATATCCATGTTGTGTGTAATTGCAACTGTATGAAAATGTATAATAAACAACTAATTAAATAGATATCACATGAAATAGATTGTTTATATACATACAAGAAACACAAATAATATATTTTTTAAAAAATCAAGCAAGCTAAGATCAAAATCTCACTTGCATCGAAAATGACAAGCTCTCCATTATTTATTGAATGTCCAAAATTCTTATCTAACAATATCTGTTACGCTCAATCTATCCAAAATAATGAACAATAAGTCCAAATTAATCTTCCAGAAATTGATTCCACACTTTAGGACTCCTCAACGTCATCCCATTTTTATCAACTCAAAACCACACCTTGGATCTAAGGTTTCAAATACAAAATAAATTATATGAAAATGTTACCATGAGTCATGTAATCTAATTCTCTAATAAAAAAATTCTATTTGTATACGGATTGATAGATCAATCTATTAAATTTTTATTTCTATGTCTAGTTTTTAAATTTCAAATTTTTCCTCTTAAAATTGACGATTAAGCCGTCCAAAATTCATAGTAATCATCATAAAATATAATATTAGAACTACTAGTGTAGGAAAATCATTCCTCAAATTATAGGTTGAATCTCCTTCCGTCTTGATCCCAATCCGAGAGATTTTTTCTCAAAAATCATAAAAATACTGACATTCATCATAACTTGTGTACTGGTGGACTCTTCTTTATAATGCGACACCCCACCACACTATCACGATTTAACGGAGTTATGGCCTATGTGATGATGACCTATTCCTCATTGTTGTGATGAAACTTTGGGAAAATATTGACCAGACTCTGTCCTACGTTGTGTGATTATGACAATAATAACACGTATGATTATGAAGGTCAAACTCCCCAATTCTTTGTAAATGTGATGAAGAAAATTGCACCAACAAAAGTTGCAACAAGCAAAATATAATACTTGGTTTTGAACCATCCCAAGCCGTTGAGGAGCCAATCCAGATCCTGCCAACAAGTCATAGATAGTATTATTGACTTAAACTCTATTTCCTCAATTTATGTGACACCATTTGACTTGACACAATATTTTAAAAAGAAATTAAGACTTTTGAAATTTGTGATCAAAAACACTCTTTCACTATTGTGTGACTTTAAATCTTTCAGTATGACTAAAAATCAAATTTTAAAATTAAATTATTTCTAATTATAGAAAGGTGACATTCTTTTTTAGACGTACTAAAAAAATGTATCGCATTAATTAGGACCGAGGGAATACAATTTTAAATTATGATTTGATAAATAAACTCACAAAATAGGAGAGAAGCTTGAGCTGTTGCATCAATGTTATGAAAAATTAGTTTTCCTCGTGACATACATATAAGATTTCAAAGGATTGTATAATAAAATTAATCGTGTTGGTTTCAAGATGAATAAATTTTAGAAGAAAATTTCTCATTTACCATTCATGAACCAATCCTCAACCAAAAGAATAATGAGGTCTTTCTTTCTCTATGAAATGTGAGCATTTTAATTATGGTATGGCATATTAGGATAATGATCTAACATTCAAACATAAACAATCAAATGACCAATAATCTTATCCAAAAAAAGAAGTAGCTAACACACAAATACAAGCAATCTAATGACCAATGACCAAAGATCAGTCTTGTTGCTATTTAGTGTTTTCGTTAATTGTAGGGTTTTCCTTTCTTTCATTATTATTCATATCTTCAAGGAGAAATCAGGTTATCCAAAATCGTACCCTATAATTGGTTCCTTGCAGGAACTTATAACAAATAGCATGTCAATTATTCTGTTATGATCCAAAAGTTGAAGGTATGATGACACCTTTTGGCCAATCTTAATAAGTAATTCAAGTTCCCAGAAGTTAAGAAAATTCAAAAACAACAATAAAATAGAACAAGACGAGACTTCTCGATGATGTCGGACCATAAATACAGAAAAATACGAAATTTTGAATAAAATATATAACCATCCCAAAACCTTGTATCATAAGTATAAGAGAATCTAAAAACTATATCACAATATAAATAATACATGAGTCTATCTCTAAAATAAATAAAGACATTGAGTAGACATGATGAGGCCTGGAACCAGTTATGAAAACCTTGAGCATGCTAGCCATCGTATGTAGCACTCGTACTAGAATCTTTATCGAAAAGATACAGTAGGAGTGAGTAAGGTCCAATTATTCTCAGTAGGCATCATAGGTCGAATGAGCAAGGTAAAAAACAATGCAAGTAAAGAAAATACTATGAGCACATAACTTTAAAGCAGAAAAGTTCCAAAATAATAGGTCACACCGTCTCTACTAACAATTCTAATATATATATATATATGTATGTATGTATGTATGTGCGCATACATGAAATCAAATGAAAGTAGGCATTCACGAAAGTACATAGAAACTGATCGGATGCCAAATAACTCATAAAGGATAAACACAAGATATGTATGTTCAAATGCAATATAAAAAATGACAAAGTGAATAATTTTAAAAGTCATCACATGACTTTATGTATACACCTATCGAGCCTCAATTCTCTCAAAATAAGACCCATGCTGGATTCACAACCCATAAACTATCTCAAATCGCACCCAATATAAAGCTCATGTCTCTATCCACCAAACCGACATATCCCTTGGTCTAGTTATTTTTAAATGTATCTTATTTTTTCAGAATCAGTGTTTCTCAATAGTACCGATATCGCATGAATGTGTATGTATGAACAAGGATATAAGGCTCATAATCAACTAAGGATGAAGGCAACAAATTCATTCAATACGTGTATAAGTTAGCCTAGAAATCAACTCAATATGTCAATATTTAATGAAATCTATTCTAGTTTGGCAACATTGGAGTAAATATAAATTTAAGACATCATTAATATAATATTAACCGAAACATTAAGTATTTCTATCATGATAAGAGCAAACAATATTCAAAAAGACCTATAATATCTATTCTAGCCCCTATGTGGGAATCACATTATGAATAAAGAAAGTCAATTGGAAAAATAAGTCCAATGATGCTAAATAAAGGCCCCACATGAGAAACATGCACTATAAAATATCAAAAGTTAACAACAATAGAATATAATCTGTCACTCGGTCATCACACAATATATAATAGCTCAGAAGACATTTTTCATTATTATTTTTTGTCAACACATTACATGTTTTACTTAATCATTAACTATCCAGCCCAATTTAAAGAAATTTAAGCCATATCCTACCTCAAAGAGTTGAATTTCAAGCCTAAAGTCCTTCAATATGAAATCTTTCCCTTTCAAATGGTCTCAAAATAAATTAAAACATAGAAATATAATATATACATTGTAAAAGAAAGCTAATAATATCAATATTGACAATATATAATTTTATTTCAAAATGGGTTCAAAAAATGGGTTTGAAACTGAAAGGGGTAAAGTTAAAGTTTTTTTAAAAGCACATTCCCCGATGTTTAGGAGTCTACAATTGAAATTAATTTGAAAATGAGTTAAAAATTGTAATACCCCATATGTTTCTAAGTTCAACTCATCCCCTAGTACTTGCTTAAGATGCTTAGAACCTGAAAATAAGACTAAGTGTTGAGGGACTTACTCACCTTTGACTCCCTTTAACTTCAAGGATTTTCAAGTTGACCTTTCGGTCTCCGAGATGATGGTTTTTGAGTTGATTCATGTTCAAGGGTGTAATTGCATGCCTAGAGTAAGTTTTGGATTTTTTGAAATAAGGTTTGAACCATGTTTAAATTTTCCAGGAAGCAGCTCACTGCGATTAGACCACGTCACGGTGAGTATAGCAGTGAAGGAGCCATCGCATTGTGGTGAAGGGAAAATCAGCAATGGTCATTTCCAGTGATTCATCGTGATTGCATCACATCACGTGAGTATAGCGATGAGGGCATCACTGCATCATGGTGAAGCGTTAATAGACATTCCAGTTTTGGATTTTAAATGCAAAAGGGCAGTTTTGTCTTTTTCCCCTCACTTTTACATAGGATTTAGTTTCAAAACAACATCTTTGCCTCATAATTCACATTCCACTCAAAATTAAAAGAAATTCCTCTCAAGAGCAAACCCTAGACCCTTCAATATTCAAGTTAAATTCTCAAGAAATCCACTATGAACCACCATGAATTCATCAATTAATGTATGTTAGATGTTGATTCATGGACCCTTTTTATCCATGGAGTTCAAGAACCCAAGTTTCAAGTTTAATTATAATATTAACATGTATTTATGAATCTTATCCATGAACTTCCATGAATTTTGACTTTATGCCATGTTTACATGTGTTTTAGTTGGAATTAGCTTTGACATATTCGAAGGATGATAATTGCATGTGAAACCCTCAACCCATGATTTTTTTTAATATTGAAGCTATGTTATCATCCCATGAATCAAATTATTCCCATACTTAAGCCCATGAATTCCAAGTGTTTGATGAAATGACTTAACGAATAACTTTTGACTATTGACTACTTATTATACTTTGGAAGCTTTGGCATATTTTCATGGTTAATAATATTAAGTCCTGGGGGTTATTAATACCCAAAAACTTAGCTGATTAATTAGTTTAAATACTTTTTAAAAGGTTTTGAATATATCAGAGTATTATTAGTTCAGTCAGTACATCATGTCAGTCAGCTCAATTTAGTCCAGTAAATAAAATTAATTCAGTTGGGAGTGGGATTTAGCACCGAGCGAACCCAGGTATGGGAGCGCACCTGCCAGTTAAGGGTGTGACCTTTAGTAGCAGTCACTGCATTCTAGAATAATGTAGCCAGTGTAGGTTTAGCTGTTAACCTTCTAGTTGAAGGTTCACACTTATCTCATTAGGGCTCTGCTAGTTGAGGGTGACCCTTAGTCCTTTGGGACAACACTTTAATGGATCCACATAGCTAGTGTTAGTACCCATGGAATGGTACTGACACCCTTTTAACTGGGGTTACAAGTTGGACCCCAATTTACCTTATTGGGGCATATCGGTTAGATGATAACTCCCACAGCCTCAGTCTAGTATTCAGTTCAGAGTTTAGTTTTCAGACTTGCATGACCATGGCATAAAGTTATTTGCTGTTCAACATTAGTATTTTAGTATTTCAGTTTACAGACTATTCTAGTATCATGTCATATGCTTGTTCATGCATTCTTAGATCTTACAATATTTCTCGCACACTATACATCAGTTATCTTATGTTGTGCGTTCAGCTAGTATCATTCAGGAATATGAACCATGCACTTCAGCCTAACCTCATTTAGCATACCAGTACATTCAAAGTACTGACCGGATAATGATTTCTTGTACTATAATGCCTCATATCATAGGTTTGGATGCTCAGGTTCCTGACCATACCTAGACCTCCCCAGCATATCCGCAGTAGTAGTAGTGGTGAGTCCTTATATTCTGAGGACCATTTATGTTTATGTCAATTCAGTTCAGTAGTCAGACAAAGTTAGTTAGGGACTTTTGGACACTTTCATTCTGTTATTCAGTTATCAGTTGTTATTGACTGCTTTACAGTATTGTCTTCAAACAGATGTTTTCGGTATTTTAATTCAGTATTGTTTTCATATTTAAAAACTTATGGTGCTTTCAGTTAAATTTTGCACATGTTTTCTGTTATTTTATTCAGTGCTCACAACAAGTACCAGCATAGGTTAGCTTATCGTCCTTTGGGGATGTAGGAACCATGTGGCATCCAGGGTGTACTCTCAGGGTGTTATAAAATTGGTATCAGAGAATAAGATTTTTAAGTGTCCTATGGAGTATGAAATCTGCATTGAGTAGAGTCTTATGCATGAGTGTGAAGTGCGCCACACTTATAGGCAAGAAGCTACAAGACATTTAGAAAATATTTCCCTTCTTTTACTATTTATGTCATGCAATTGATCATGTCATTTAAACTCGTTTTCTATTATAATTTCCTTTTAATTTATAGAACATGCCTTTTAAAATGACTAACGGAAGGAGAAACAAGAATCAGCCTGTACCTCCACCTATTTAGGAAGAACCCTGAACGAGCCTGTCTCTCATGCCAAATTAGAGTGACATTCACTACCTTAGCTAACTCAGTAGAAGCCCAAAATAATAATTCGGCTTTTATCCCAGATATTTTGGTGGCTAATACTGCCGCAACTAAGATTTAGGACTTTACCCAAATGAACTCCCTTCTATTTTCAGGATCTAGATTTGATAAGGATCTGTAGGAATTCCTTGAAATGGTTTAGAAGGTAACTGATATTATGGGTATGACTACTAGTGAGAGTGTAGAGTTGCTCACACTTGGTATAAGTAGTAAAAGGGACATAGAGGGGTAGATGCATGACCAGCTAAATGGGAAGAGTTTTTTAACACTTTTCTAGATAAGTTCTTTCCCTTGGAGTTAAGGAAATCAAAGGTGCAGGATTTTATTAATTTGAGATAGGAAAACATGAGTGTGAAGGGGTATTCTCTTAAGTTTAATCGGCTAGCTAGGTATGCTCTTTATGTTGTGTCTGATGATAGGTCTAGGATTACTATTTCTTTGGTGTAGCTAATAGCATGGTCAAGGAGTATAGGACCACAATGTTGATTAAGAAGATGGACTTGTCTAGGTTGATGGTCCATGCTCAACAAATCGAGGAGCAGAAGTGTAAGGAAAGGGAGAGAGAGAATAAGAGAGCCAAAACGTATAGCTTCAGTTTTGCTCAGTCGAGGTGGGAGGGTGGTAGCCATCCTTAATTCCATTAGAAATCTTCAGCCCCAGCTCCATCTTCAGCAAGTACGCCAGCACCAAAGCCCAAAAATGATAATCGAGATTGGGTGCTAGACCCTAAACCCCAAAAAAGTGTGAACAATGGTCGCAGAAATCCTTTTTACTAGAAATACTGTAGAAACAATCAGTATATGTGTAGAGATGGAAGGAGTATAAGCTTTGGGTGTGGGAAGCCAGGCCATAGGGTCAGGGACTGCCCACACAGTGGTCATCAGGGTTAGTCCATTCGTCTCCCAGTTCTATCCGGTCACCCGACTCATCAGGGTACCGCTTCCAGTGCCACCAGTGGGTAGTGCCCAAATAGGATTTATGCACTTCAGTCCCAACAGGATCAGCAAATTTCTCCTGATATGGTTACTAGTACATTATAGATCTTTTATTTATATATTTATGCTTTATTAGATCCCGAAGCTTCTCTTTCTTTTGTAACTCCCTTCATAGCTATTAATTTTGGTGTTAGTCAGGAGGCTTTAGTAGAACTCTTCTCGGTGTCCACTCTAGTAGGTACTTCTATTATAGCCAGATAGGTATACCAGAACTGTTCGGTCACAATATCCTTGTGAGTCACTTCAGTTGTTCTTATAGAGTTAGAGATGACTAATTTTGGTGTCACTCTTAGCACAGATTGACTCCACTCATGCCATGCCTTAGTTGATTATAGAAACAAAGTTGTTCATTTTAGCTTTCGAATGAACCAATCCTTGAATGAAAGGCTAGTAATTAAGCATTTAGGGGTTAGCTTGTTTCGTACCTTAGAGCAAGAAAAATGATAGTTAAGGGGTGTGTCTACCACCTTGTTTGAGTTAACGACTCCAATTTTGAGACTCCTAGTCTTGATTTAGTTTCAGTAGTGAGGAATTCCCAAATGTGTTTCCCAAAGATTTTCCTGCGAGTTCTTCCCAAAAGAAAAATTAACTTCTGAATAGACCTTCTTCTAAACACCTGTCCTATCCCTATTTTGCCATACAGAATGTATTCGATATAACTCAAAGAGTTGAAAGAGCAATTAATAGAACTTCTACATAAGGGGTTCATTAGGCTCAGTGTTTCCCCATAGGGCGCTCCAGTCCTTTTAGTGCGTAAGAAAAATAGTTCTCTTAGAATGTGCATCGATTACCACTAGCTGAACAAAGTCACTATCAATAATAGGTGCCCACTCCTGAGAATCGATGACTTGTTTGATCAACTTTAGGGAGCCAGTTATTTTAATAAGATAGACCTCAGATTCGGCTATCATCAGCTCAGAGTTAAAGAATGTGACATTTTGAAAACAACTTTCAGTACACGGTATGGTCACATCGAGTTTTTAGTCATGTCTTTTGGTCTTACCAATGCCCCAATAGGTTTCATGGACTTGATGAACTGAGTGTTCAAATAGTACTTAGAAATGTTCGTCATATTCTTTATAGATGATATCCTTGTCTATTTCTATAATAAAAATGATTATGCAGATCATCTCAGAATCGTATTACAGACTCTTAGAGCCCATCAGTTATTTGCTTAATTAAGTTCGAGTTTCGTCTAAGATTAGTAGCTTTACCTGGCCATATTTTTTCTAATAATAGCATTAGAGTCGACCTCAGATGGCCGAAGCAGTGAGAAACTGCCTTAGACTCATTTCTCTATTAGTTATCTATAGTTTCTTGGGTTTGGCTGGCTATTACAAATGATTTTTTGAAGGGTTTTCATCTATTGCATCCCCTATGTCCAGATTGACTCAGAATAAATTCAAGTTTTAGTGGTCAGATTCTTGTGAGAAGAGTTTTCATTAGTTAAAGACTCGACTCACCTCAGCCTCGATTTTGAGATTACTTGATGGTTCATATGGGTTTGTTATTTATTGTGATGCTTTCAGAGTTGGTTTGGATTGTGTTTTGATGCAGAGACATAAGGTTATAGCTCATGCCTCTAGTCAACTTAAATCTTCTAGAAAGAATTATCCTACTTATGATCTTAAGTTAGCAACTGTTGTGTTTTCCTTGAAAATTTTGAGGCATTATCTGTATGGGGTGTATGTTAATGTGTTCACAAACCATAAAAGTTTATAGTATGCGTTTTTGTAGAGAGATTTAAATTTTTGACTAAGAAGGTGGCCAGAATGTTTGAAGGATTATGATATGAGTATTTTGTATCATCCGAGCAAGGCCAATGTAGTTGCTAAAGCTCTTAGTAGATTGTCTATGGGTAGTGTGGCTCATATTGAGAATGATAAGAAATAATTGGTTCAGGAGGTTCATCTGCTAGCTAGATTAGGCATTCATTTTGTTGACTCAACTAAGGGTAGTATTTGGGTGCAAAGTAGTTTGGAATCTTCTTTGGTTGCCGAAATGAAAGAAACAAGATAGGGACCCCAGTCTAGTAAAGTTAAGGAGTCATTCAGAGATAAAAAAGTAGAGGTTTTCTCCCAAGGGGGAGATAGTGTGTTGCGTTGCTAGAGTAGACTATATATACCATATGTAGATGGGTTTAGACTATGAAATCTTGCAGAAGTGCATGGTGCGCGTTACTCTATTCATCCAGGGGCCACTAAGATGTACCGTGATTTGCGGTAAATCTATTAGTAGAGTGGTATGAAGAAGGATATTGCAGAGTTTGTAGCTAAGTTCCCCAATTGTCAACAGGTTAAGATGAGCATTAGATGCCTAGTAGCACTATGCAAGAGTTTAGTATTCCCACATGGAAGTAGGAAGAGGTGAATATGGGATTTTTGATACGTTTCCCTCATACTCATTGTCAGCATGATTTGATTTAGGTCATTGTGGACAGGATGACCAAATCAGCCCATTTCTTGCCAGTCCATACTTCTTTTTCAGCTGAGGACTATGCCAAGCTCTACATTAGAGATATGGTTAGATTGCATGGTGTACCATTGTCCATCATTTTATATAGGGGTACTTAGTTTACCTCTCATTTTTGGAAGGCTTTTCAGAAGGGTCTTGGTATCCAAGTTCATCTCAGTACCGCCTTTCACGCTTAGACCGATGGTCAGGTAGAGAGGACCATTGAAACCTTAGAGGAAATGCTGAGAGCTTGTATTATCGACTTTAACGGTAGTCGAGATGATCACTTGCCATTGATTGAGTTCGCCTACAACAACAACTACCATTCTAGTATCTAGATGGCTCTATTTGAGGATCTATATAGGAGGAGATATAGATATCCTATTAGTTCGTATGAGGTAGGTGAGACTATAGGACCATATTGAGTGTTTGATGCTTTGGAGAAAGTTCAGTTGATCATAGAGAGGCTTAAGATAGCCCAGAGTCGAAAAATCTTATGCAGATGTGAGGAGAAAGGATCTCGAATTTGAGATAGGTTATTTTGTATATCTTAAACTCTCTCCCATGAAGGGAGTGAAGAGATCTGGCAAAAAGGGGAAGCTCAGTCCCCGATATATATGGCCCTTTTAGGATCTTAAGTCATTTTAGGAAAGTAACATACGAGCTTGAGTTGGCTGCAGATTTGGTATCAGTGCAACCAGTGTTCCATGTTTCTTTATTAAAGAAATGTATTGGTGATCCATCGATCATTGTTGCTTTAGAGAGCTTAGATATTCAGAACGTCCTTTCTTATGAAGAACTCCCAGTTGAGATCTCAATCGCCTGATTCGCAGACTATGGAACAAAGAAGTTCCCTTAAATCAGTTCATTGAGGGAGCTACTTGGGAAGAAGAAGCAGACATAGGTACCAAGTACCCTCACCTTTTCTCTGGAAACTTAGACTCAACTTAAGATAACAATTTTCCTTGGAGGTGCTCCTTTTTATATCAGTTGCATCCATAAAATCATGTTCATGTTATTACATGCATTCATGAATCAGTTCAGTTAGTCACCACATTCAAACTCAATCAGGTAATCACATTTTCAATTATGCGTAGTTAGCATGTAACCTCAGTTCCTCAGTATCCTTAGCTTAATAAGTCTTATTTGGGGATTAATGTTCCCAAGGGACAGATATTGTAATACCTTGTACATTTCTAAGTCCATCTCCACCCCCAGTACTTGCTTAAGATGCTTAGAACAAGAAAATATGACTAAGTGTTGAGGGACTTAGTCACTTTTGACTCCCTTTAACTTTGAGGATTTTTAAGTTGACCTTCCGAGCTCCGATATGATGGTTTTTGAGTTGATTCGTGTTTAGGGGTGTAAGTAGCATGTCTTGAGTAAGTTTTGGGTTATTTGGATAAGGTTTGGACCACATCTGAATTTTCCAGGAAGCAGATTACCGCGATTAGACAATGTTACGATGAGTATAGCAGTGAAGGAGCCACCATATTGCGGTGAAGGGAAAATCACTAAAGGTTATTTCTAGTGACTCACCGCGACTGCACCATATCACGGTGAGTATAGAGATGAGGGCATTATTGTATCACGGTGAAGCCTTAATTGACATTCTAGTTTTGAATTTTAAATGCAGAAGGGTAGTTTCATCTTTTCCTCGTCACTTTTACACAAGATTTAGGTCACAAGATATCATCTTTGCCTCACAATTCACATTCAACTCAAAATTAAAAGCAATTACTCTCAAGAACAAACCCTATCCCCTTCAACATTCAAGTTAAATTCTTAAGAAATCCACCAAGAACCATGACAAATTCTTCAATTAAGGTACGATAGATGTTGATTCATGGACCTTTTTCATCCATGGAGTTCAAGAACCAAATTTACAAGTTCAATTATGATATTAACATGTATTTATGAATATTATCCATGACCTTCCATGAATTTTGACTTTATGCCATGTTTACATCTGTTTTAGTAGGAATTAGCTTATGAAATATTTGAAGGATGGTATTTTTCCGTGAAACCCTTAACCCTTGATTTTTTTAATATGGAAGATATGTTATCATCCCATGAATTAAACTATTCCCATGTTTAAGCCCATGAATTCCAAGTGTTTGGTGAAATGCCTTAGCAAATAACTTTTAAATATTGACTACTTATTATGCTTTTAAGCTTTCGCATATTTTCATTGTTACTGTTATCGAGTCCTAGGGTTTATGAATACCCCAAAACTTAGTTTTTTACTTTGTTTAAATTCTTTTTAAAGGGTTTGAATATATTAGAGTATTATCAGTTCAGTCGGTGCATCATGTCAGTCAGCTCAGTTCAGTCTAGTAATAGAGTCAATTCAGTTGGGAGTAGGATTTAGCATGGAGAAAACCTAAGGATGGGCGTTCACCTGCCAATAGAGTCGCTGTGTTCTCGAACTATGTAGCTAGTGTAGGTTGAGCATTAAACTGCCAGTTAAGGGTTGACACGTATCTCATTAGGGCCCTGACAGTTGAAGATGACCCTTAGTCCTTTGGGATTACACTTTAGTGGATTCACATAACCAGTATTACCATCCGTGGCACGGTGCTGAAATCCTTCCAACTAGGGTTATAGGCTAGACCCCAAATTTACCTTTTTAGGGCATGTCAGTTAGATGATTGCTCCCACAGTCTCAGTTCAATGTTTAGTTTTCAGACTTTTATGACTATGGCATACAGTTATTTGTTGTTCAACATCAGTATTTTAGTATTTCATTTTACAAACTATTCCAGTATCATGTCATATTCTTGGTCATGTATTCCCAGATTTTACAGCATTTCTAGCATACTATACATCAGTTAACACAAGCTATGCGTTAAGTCAGTATCATTCATGCATATGAACTATGTACATCAGCCTAACCTCATTTTGCATACCAGTACATTCAAATTACTAACCACATAGTCATTTCTTGCGCTATGATGTGTCATATTATAGGTTCGGACGCTCAGTTTCCCGACTGCAGTAGACCTCCCAAGTGCGTCCGCAGCAGTAGCAGTTGTGAGTCCTTATGTTCTGAGGGCCACTTATGTTTATTTCAATTTAGTTTAGTAGTCCGTTGGAGATAGCTGGAAGCTTTTCCCATCAACTCCACAATCAGTCAGTTAAAGGCTTTTGGACACTTTTAATTAGTTATTCAATTATCAGTTGTCATTGACAGTGTTACAATATTGTCTTCAGACAGATTTTTCAGTATTTTGTTTTAGTATTATTTTCATATTTAAAACCTTATGGCGTTTTCAGTAAAATTTCGCACATGATCTCTGTTGTTTTATTTAGTGCTCACAGCAGATACCACCATGGGTTAGCTTGTGGTCCTTCGTGGATGTAGGCACCATGTGGTATCCAGAGTGTACTCTTAGGGCATTACAAAAATGAGGTCTGAATCAAAGAAAAACTATTTTTAATATTTATCAAATAAACCCCAAAAATCTATTTCAAAATCAAGGTTAAAATGTATTTTTTGAAGTGTCCAACCACACACACAATTGTATGTGATTGTGCGAATGATAAAGTGACTCTTGCGAGCCAGATATCTATCCCATAGGGACTTAACCTTTAGTAGACAAACCAATTCAAGTATTATTATCAAAGTTAAATGAGTGTGATTTGTAATAAAAAGATATTGAGTTTTATCATGCTAAAAGTAACAATGCACAATAACTAAAATTATAAGTGTTGTAAACAATAATTTGAATAGTTCCAAGGTCAAGATATCTTGAACAATAATGCAAAGTTATAGAATCTTGTAAGCTAGGCTATCTATCTTTATTGTTGATTCACGAGGTTAATATCTTGATTAGGAACTTTTGAGCCTCTAATCATATACTTAGATTATCCTTACAACTACATTGTTGAGTAAAAATGTGGGAACTAATTCAAGCGCATTGATATTTCATCATGTATTTGAGCCAAATGGGACAAATTAGGTTTATTTTTGTCCTAGCCGTAAATTTTATATTTATTTAATAAAGAAAAGAATCCATTCCTTATGTTACACGTTCTAATCTAATGTTACTCATTTAGGACAGACAAAATAAATATAGATGTATCCTAAAGGTCGTAAATTAATAGAATAGTAAGTACAAGACATAAGAACAATCACTTGTGATAATAACATTAACCAATTGAATGTATGCTAAGAAATCATGATAATAGACTTAAAACTAGAAATATGGTGTTTAGACACTCATTATCCTGCTAAAATCACCAGTTCATAAGTAAAACTACATAAAACTAAAAGTGAAAGGAAGAAAAATCCTAACGCAGAACTCTAATTGCCTTCTCTTCTCTCAAAACAGGTATTGTTCCAAAATATTCCTAGTAAATGTCTCTTAGTACTATTTATATATTCCTAAAGGTTTTCCATAAGCTTCCCCAAATGAAATATAACCACTGACCACTTTGCCTTAAACCAAGTAAAAACCATATTTTAAACGTACTTTGGGGGAGGGTGGAGGGTGTTGCGTCGCATAGCCCAGAGGTTGAGATGCATGGCCTATAGAATGAACCAACCAGTATCCCCCCAAATATAGGGGGTTTATCTCATGGCCCCTACCTATGCTATGGGGGGTGCGGCGCATGGCCAAGCACACAACATGAGCTTTTCGCCCGATTCTTGTTGTATGCTTCTCACCGCTTGTTCCTTGTTTCCCTACTCCGAGTGGCTTGCTTGTAGGATTCATTTAGCTTCAATACATGATCGAATGGTCTCATACAATATCTCATAACAAAAATTCATCCAGACAACACAATAAATCTCTTCAAAGTAAACTAGATCAAGCATAGCTCAAGTTAGCATCACTAATTTTCTCATCTAAACTCTATTTGATCATTTTGACTCTTGACTCATTTCAACTACAAGTTAAACACTCTCAACATGAAAATTAGCACAAAATATACAAAGAACACTTTAAACTTTTTTAACCACATTAAGTTATCCTCAAAACTAAGCTAAACGTGTGTAGATAATGACACAAGTATATATAAACGTGCCTAAGATCAATTTTCGAAGATGTAATCAATAGGAAATATTGAAAAGATGAGTTTAAACGTTATCCACATGAAAATGATGAAGAAACCGTAGTAAAATCATCTTTACCAAATATTGGAGGTTCAAAACTGGAGTAAAATCACAAGTATGAACTATTTATATTGTTCGATGAACAGTACCTTACAAACGCAGTAAGCCCTTCATGTTCGAGAGGGTCAACATTGACAAGACCAATAAATTTCCTTCGCATTCGGAAAGGTCCATGACTTGGAACCTCAAATTCACGATGCCCCTATTGCGTTCATAATGAAGGATTAGTTTTCTTCTTTATATTCGTGGCTAAGGCCTGCGTTTGCGAAGAAAGGTGGGGTCTACACCAAATATTTATAAAATACTGAGTTTTGGCAAGTTGAAATGTCTATGAACAGACCCTTAGGATTCGTTCAGGACCCCATAGTCAAATACCATATTTGATAGTAGACTTTTTTGGACTTTCTGAACTCAATAGAGACGTCGTATTTTCCAAAAGAGTTTGTTTTCAACAAATTAGCCTTCGGGACCCCGTTAAGTCAATTTTTGAGTTTTTTAATAGAGGGATAAAATATAATTAAAGGTTCCTAACCCAAACCAACCCCTATACTAATCCACATTCTATATTTCAGATCAAATGGAATTTTCCAAATCACTATCTGGCACTCTAAACATCGAAGGTTGACTTGATATAGTACTTCTAAAGCCACTACAAACCTATAACTCTCCTGAAACCTTTCCAAAGGAATTGGGAACCATGTAAACCATACCTAAACCCCAAAATTAACATGCAGTAACTACGGGAAAGGGCAAAATTGTCAAATTACATAAAAAGTAAAATTTCACTAATGAGGTCATTACAACATCCACCACTAAGATCTTGTTTATTCTTAAACTAAAAGGTAAGGGAATTACCTGAATCAGTAAAGCGTTGGAGGTAACAATTATTTATGTAAGGAATTACCTGAATTAGTAAAGACTTGGAGGTAACAATTATGCATTTAAGACTCGACTTTCCAAGTAGCTTGCTTAATGGACCAGTGTCTCCACTAAACCTTAACATAGGAATCTATCTAGAGCGCAACCATCTAACATCCCAGGCTAAAATGGATATTGGCTTCTCTATAAAGGCCAACCTCTCTTCTAACTGGATTGATTCCCATATACCATGTGAGACTCGTCAGAAATGTAGCATGGAAACATACATATATGAAAACTAGGTGAATGGCTGAAAAGTCTAGATGTAAGGCCAACTCATAAGCAACTTCCCCAAATATTCAAAGTATCTCAAATGGTCCAACGTACCTTAAGAAAAGTTTACCTCTCTTCCTGAACCTTAACAAGATCTTTATGGGATACACACAAAGGAAAACTCAATCACCTATCCTAAACATTAATGCATGAATCCTACGATTTATCTTTAGTCTTCTCGAAGTCTATCTTAAATCACGTAAAATCTGTCCAAAAACTCGCGAAGCAAATCTGTTGGATTTCAAAACTTCCTACCATAAATCACCTCAAATTGTGCTATATCAATACTCTAATGATATACATTATCATAAGAAAACCCACTAAGGTTAAATGTTACTCCCACTGACCTCGAAAGCTCATAACACATGCATGAAGCACATATTCAAAAACTTGAATAGTCCACTCTGACTGGCCATCGATCTGGGGAAGGAAACTTATGCTAAGGTCAACTTAAGTACCCAATTCTTCTTGAAACATCCTCTAGATCTAGAAGTGAACACTAAGCCTTCATCTTAAATAATTAACATGGGTACTCCATGAAGGTGCACTATCTCACAAACACAGATACGACCCAACTTCTTACTACTGAAGGAAATCTAAATAGGGACAAAATGGGATGATTTATTCAATTGATCTACAATGACCCAAATATTGCCAGAACCATGAGAAGTATGAGACAATCCAATCATGAAGTCCCTAGTGATGTTCTCCCACTTCCACTTAAGAATATATAATCGATGAAACAAATCACCTAGTCTTAAATACTCGACCTTCACCTGCTGACAACATAAGCAACGAGCTACAAAGTTTGTTATATCCTTCATAATACCATTCACTATGAATGATACTATAAATCATGATACATCTTAGTCACTAGTGCTGAATAGAATATATAAAACAATGCACCATTTCCAAAATCAATCTAATCAATCCACTTACTCTTGACATATAAACTAAGCCACCAATCATAAAAAACCATTAGAATTAAGAGATGATTCCTTAGAATCACCACTAAACACCTTATATTAAATCACCTTGAAACATTCATCATCAAACTAGTGAGGTCAAATTTTCTCCATTAAAGAATGTCTAGCATCAATAAAGGCTAGCATACGTTCGGGTGTCGAAACTTCAAACCTAACCATCTAGTTAGCGAAAGACTGAACCTTTAAGGCTACAACTCCTGAGTCAAGAGATGGGACAAACTTCTGATACTAAGCATCTTCCAGCTCAAGGCATTCACAACTATATTAGCTTTACATGGATGATAACGAATAGTGAGGTCATAATCTATAAGCAACTTAAGCCAATGACGTTATCTCATATGAAGATCTCGTTGATTGAAAAAGTACTAAATGCTATGATGATTTGAGAAATTTTTGTAAGGAACTCCATATATCTAATGCCTCCATAACTTTAACATAAAAACTACGATTGTAAACTCCAAATCATGGGTAGGGTATTCTTCTCATGAGGCTTCAGCTGGAAAGAGGAATAAGCAATCACCTTACCTTTCTGCTTCAATACTGCACCCAAACTTATACCAAATATATCACAAAACATAATAAAACCCAGACCCTCTATAGGCATGTTCAAGATAAGAGTAGAAGTCAACAACTCTTTGAGCTTTTTAAAGCTCTTCTGTCAAGCATCCTATCAATATAAAATAACTTTCTTAAGAGTCATCTTAGCCAAAAAATCTTTAATCAATGAGAAAACCTCTACAAAACACCGATAATAACCTGTAAAACCAACCAAAATCCAAATCTCGATAGAAGAAGTAGGTATAGCCCAATCACAAATTGCCATCATTTTGATCGGATCAACCATAATACCATCCTTGTTCACCATATAGCCCAAGAAAGAGATCACCCAAAGCTTGAACAACTTGGCATACAACTTCTCATCTTACAACCATTGAAGTACAATCCTCAAATGTCTCACATAATCAATCTGATTCTTGGTATAAACTAAGATGTCATCTATAAATACAATTACAAAAAACTAGAGATACAATTATAACACCTAGTTCATCAACTCTATGAACATTGTTGTGGCATTGGTCAACTCATAAGACACGATAAAAAACTCATAGTGACCATATCAAGGCAGAAAAAATCACCTTTAGAATATCCAGTGCTCTAATAATTAACTGGTAATACTTGGATCTCAAGCCAATCTTTGAAAACACAAAAGCACCCTAAAGCTGGTAAACAAACCATCAATGCAAGGAAGAAGTTAATTTTTCATGATTGTCATTTATTTCAACTACCTATAATAAACAAAAATACGTATAGAAATATCCTTTTGCTTCATGAACAAGAAAGGATCACCCCAAGGAGATATACTGGGACTGTGACGCCCTTACTCAATAAATCCTGCAACTACTTCTTCAATTTTTTCAACTTGTCTGAGGCCATCCTACAAGAAAAAATGAAGATGGGATTGGTGGCCAGTTCCACATCAATAAAAAAATCAATATCATAACTTGGAGACATACTAGACAAGTTCACAAGAAGCACATCCATAAACTCCCAAACAACTAGAATAGAATCCATAAGAGGCGGTGAGCAACACTAGTATAACAAATATAAGACAAATAAGACAACCACCCTCTTTCTACAATGTGACAAGCATGTAGAAAAGATATAACTCCTTTCAACCTTAAATTAAGAGTACCTTTCCAAGCTAACCTTAGGATACCCGGCAAAGGAAAGGTCACAATCTTGGCATAAAAATCCAAAACAGAATAATAGAGATTTAGATAATCCATACCTAAGATAACATAAAAATCAATCATATCTAGGATAATCAATTCTACCTAAGTCTCATGCTCTGTAAAGTTAACTACACAATATCGGTACACCCGATCCACCACCTAATAATCTCTGTGGGGGTAGAAATATAAAGAGATGTAGAAAGTGGCTCACATTCAACATAAAAATAAAAGTAAAATACGTAGATACATAAGAGAATGTAGACCTAGGGTCAAGTAACAAGGAACCATAACTAAAGCATACAAGGATAATAACTATAACAACTATGTAAAAATCCTTTACCTATGGTCTCCCAAGTATAACATAACACTGTCCACGCCCACTACCAAATTGATTAACCCCATGAACATCACTACATGTTATCCTACCTCACCTCGAGCACCTCTATCACTACCTCTACCACTCTATGAACTATCTCTAACTGTAGATATTGGAGTAAGGAATAGTGGAACCTAAGCACCCTACTAAGTAGATCCATACACACATCGAGGAAAATTGTTGGCCAAATGGACAACATTATCGTATAAGAAACATCATCTACATCCTCACCCAATATGAGGGAAAACAAACAAACTTGGGCGATCTCCTAGCCTAAAAAACTAAAGTTGGAACCTCTACTAACATGAACCGATGCCTAGCTACTTGATGTCATAGAACTTGAAGATCTTCCATCTAATTCTACAAGTCAACCTAAACTGACCTACCATGATAACCACGTGACCTTTTGATCAAGAAATGTCTAACTCAAGAGGTGTGAGTTCTTAACTCTCTCTGACGATGCACCTTATTAGTAACTCCCTAAATAGCGTAGGTAATAACAACCAGCATGCTCAATAATCATCTAAAAAAAAGACATTGAAGCAACCATTTCGGCATTAGACAACTCATAAGGATACTATAACCCCTTTACAAACTTATGAATTCTTTTTAACTTAGAGGAGATGCTGGTAGCTGAATACCTAAATAAAACATAGAAGTGTGCCTCATACTCGGCAAAAGACATGGGGACCTACTCCAAGTGATCATACTTATCACACATCTGATCTCTTATGTTATATGACACAAACTTCTCCAAAACGGCCTTTGAGAATTAGGCCCAAGACATAGTAATTGACTTAGGGACAACATAAATTTGATGTCGCTAGCCGTATTTAACCGATTGGGTTTGAACCTTTCAGAACTGACTTTAATGTGGGTTTTGATATATGACTTTTGATGGTTGACCGCATGGTGAAAAACTTATGGGCCTTTTGTTTGATATGATTGTGAGAGTTAGTAGCTTTATTTTTTTGGCTGACTATGTCATTTTGGACTGTGAGATTGACTCTGTAATGCCCAGCATATTAGGAAGATCATTTATAGCCACAGGTATAGCTATGGTTGACATAGAAAAAGAAGAGTTAAAGTTTATACACAATAGTAAGGAGGCCACATTCAACTTTCGAAAATCAATGAAGTAACCAACTGACATGAGGCTGGTATCGGTTATGATTTTATTGATGACTATAGAGGATACTCATATGGGTATTTTGATGAATTCTAAGTAATCAAAATACCCGCATTGTGCTGCGACATTAAATTAAGCACTGCATGAGAGACAACTCATAGAATTGTTAGCAAAATTTGAGTAACCATCACAGCCAGGTTGTATTACGATATTAAATCAAGCACTGAGTAGGTAGAAACCTACTATTTTAGTGTTCACTTTTTGTTGTTTTTCCTTTGTAGGTTTTAGATTATGGACTTGCTTGGAATATGGTAAAATTTTTACTATAATACCCTAAATATGGTGCCCAAAATGCTACGCGGTGATCATGACCCCGAAAGATAATAATCTAACCCATAACTAATATCTGTAACGGTACACTACATACATCATGTAAAACACGGAAATAGTAGGCTAAAACATACCATAAGGTTTAAAAACTAAATAAAATATCTGATAAAACCATCTCCAAAAAATGTGGTATCATAATACCAAAATTAAAGTAAACATCTAAAAATACTAAAGTCTAAATCTAGTTCGAAAGCCCCTAACTACTGAACTGTCTAAATAAAGAGTTGATGGGAAATGACCCCAACTAACTCCATCTACTGAATACTAAGCTAAAATAATGAAATAAATAATCATATCATCCTCGAATGATGAGGACTCACTGCTAAATCTGGCTGCTAAATTCTATAATGCTATTGATGCTCTAGAGCTTATGCTTCTGAACCTATGGTAGAAAACATCATAACACAAATACATCATTATGATTGAATGTACTGGTATACAAGTGAGGTAGGCTAAATACAAAGGGTTTAAATGCATGAACAATGCTACTTGACTGTATAACATGAACGTGATAATACATGCATGAATGAGTAACTATAACTGAATTCATAGTGATACTGACTACTAAGTCTGAATACTGATAACATAAGTTAATGATAACTGATATAACTGATACTGAGCGACTGTATTTGATAGTCTAGATTCTGATAGAACTAGCTGAGTTATGTACTATTCTGAGTTGACTATATCTGACAGTCTTGAATTCTGTAGAACTATCTGAGTTCTATTACTGAGACTGAGACTGAAACTGTAATTGTGGGAAGTAGTCATCTATTTGACATGCCCCAAGTAAAGCAATATAACTAAATTGGGGTCCAATCTATAAACCCAATTAGAAGAGTGTGAATACCGCACCACTGGTAAGGATAAGCTGTGAGTGTTCCTTCATAAAGCACGAACTCAAAAGAAAATGATGGGACCCTCATATAATAGGTTAAGCCACCTCATCTACCCTCAAAATAGTAGGTTTGATGTCTCAACCTACACTAGTTACATTGTTGTAGAGCGCAAAGACTGCTTCTAAGAATCATACCCTCTAATAATAGGTGAGTTTCCATCTTTGGACTCACTCAATGCTGAATCTTACCCTCATCTAAATAGACACTGAACATGATTAACTAAACTGAATTGGATTGAGTTCCTTGGGTTCCATTGACTGATGAAATACTACAGAGATTCTGGGATTACTGAGTTTACTGAGTTTTCCTGAGTCACAAAACTGATTGAATTCTACTGAACATGGCTTGACTGAGGATATCATGTAAACATGACACTAGCTTTAGGCACACAACTAAATTGTTGGGGACAAGTACCCCCAGGACTCGACAGAAGGGAACTAAGAAGGCCTGACATTCTTGAATACATGACCAACATCAACAATCCATAATACAATAAGTTAGGGATTTTATGAAGTACATGGTTATCATAATCTTGTACATGAATGGGATAGCATATAAACATGCCATAATTACATGAACATGTCTCATGAGCATTTTATAAAGCATTTATAATGCACAACAATATCATAGAAGTCATTGTGATCATAAGGGTAAAGCATGCACTTATCATTTGGGTCACAATTGAGCTATGATACATAATTTCTAGTTACTTAGGCATTTTATCAAACACCTTGCATGCACAACTTAAGGCATAAGCATAATCATCAAATCATCACTTCAAAACTTTATGAATCGACTAAAATTATAGATTTCAAGCCACACATTAACATAGTTTCATGAACAACACATACAGATTCCAGCTTGGGAATCACATCATCATAATCTCATGAACATAATCAACCCATAACAAAATATTCACAATACATGATTTAAAACTTGATTGTTAAACTTCATGGATGGAAGGAATCCATAAATGAACACTATGCACACCTTAGTTCTTGATTCTACGAAGTTTAATGGTGGAATTTCCTTGAAGTTGAATCCCCAATTGAAAATCCTATACTTGGTCTTGAGGAAAATTGAGAGAAACTAGTATATTTTAGATGAAAAATAACTGAATTATGTGTTATAGGATTTATATAAGGGTGGGAAATTGACCCTTTTTCCCTTAAAAATGCGGACATTTAATGACTAAAATTGGGCATCGACGTGATACCCAATGCATGATCATGCCAAGCCTCAGTAGTTTCATTGGAACTCCCTGTAACAATGTTAACCAACGCTATGGGTGATGCAGCACGCTAAGATTGCATTGATCCACTATTTTGGGACACCAAACGTGGTCTAATCGAGGTTTGAAAAATCCAAAACTTGTTTGAAAACACCTATTGACCTCTCTGATCACGAATTAACAAATATTTGGACCATTAAAGGACATTAAGGTGGTAAAATGAGATTGTCAACTTTCAAAGGACAAAAATAAGCTAAGTCTAGGAACTTAGCTAGAGTTTTCTAAGTTTGGGACCCCTTGACAAGGTTAAAGGACTGAATGAAGCTTAGAAATTTTGTGGGGTGTTACAATATCTCCCCTTTTGGAACATTAATCCTTAAATAAAACTAACTGAGAGGGGAGAAATGGTAACTTAAGTACATATGAGACATGAATAACTGTGACATGATTACATGACTGACGTGACTGATAAATTAAATATATCATACTGAACATGCATATCTGATGCATGCATAACTAATTCATGAATGCATGACTGATATTTCTGATAAGCTGAGTTTCTCATAATGAGGGTGCATATCTAATGCATGAATACGTGACTGACATAATGTATGAACATATGAATGGATATGCAATGGTAATTTAATACTGAGTTTATAATGAGAATCTTACCATGAAAATGAATACTAAGTAGTAACTAAAATTTGGACATGAAACATGAATAAGCTTTAAGGAAAGCTATTACCTTGGGATAAGTCTGAATTAGCGAAGAAGAGGTGAGGATACTTGGTCCACATATATGCTTTTGCTTCCCAAGTAGCTCCCTCAACAGACTGATTCTGCCAAAGAACTTTGACTAGAGGAACCTCCTTGTTCCTCAGTCTGCGAGTTTGGTAGTTAAGAATTTCGACTGGAATCTTTTTATTAGAGAGGCTATACTGAATATCCACACCCTCAACAGGGACGATGACTATTGGGTCACCTATGTACTTTTTGAGAAAAGGTAAATGGAAGACAAAATGAACTAAGGCTAGATCTGAAGGTAATTTGAGATCATATGCTACCTTGCTGAAGCAACTGAGAATTTTGAAGGGACCGACATATCAGGGACTGAGCTATCCTTTATTTTCAAATCTCTTCACTCCCTTCATGGGAGAGATCTTTAGATAGACATAATCACTAATCTCGAACTCGAGATCCTTTCTGCGCTCATCTGCATAAGACTTTTGTCAGTTCTGAGCAGCCTGGAGTCTTTCTCTAATAAACTGGACTTTTTCTAAGGCATTGAATACTAAGTCAGGCCCTATAACTGAGGCCTCACTAACTACGAACTAACTGACTAGAGATCTGCACCTCCTACCATAGAGAGCTTCGATTGGGGCCATCTTAGTACTGGAATAATAGTTGTTATGCATGCAAACTAAATCGAAGGCAAATGGTCATCCCAATTATACTTGAAATCAATTGCAGATGCTCACAGCACATCTTCTAAAGTTTGAATGGTCCTTTCTACTTGACCATCTGTCTGAGGATAGAAGTGTATCACCCTGAGTCTGGCATCTCGGATACTACACGGTGCTCATGATCCCGAAGGACCATAAGCTAACCATTTTTTGGTTCCTATAACTGAGCATGGCATAATTTACTGAAATAAATATGGAAATCTAGAGGAAACTTTGTATATACTGATGACGAGAGTACTTAACTAAATCTGAGATCAGTCCTATCTAGCGGGTGATATTTGTATCTGATGATAATGATTAACTGTATTTGATATCAATCCTATCTAACGGGTGATCTCTGAACATACTGATAATAAGATTGATTGACTAACTCTAAGATCAGTCCTGTCTAGTGGGTGATTTCTGAATCTGCTAATATGCTAATGGTTGACTATATCTAATAGTCTTGAATCTATACTACCGAGTTGAGTTCTTTTACTGGGACTAATTCTAAAAATAAGACTGTGGGAAGTATTCATCTAACCAATATGCCCCGAATCTTAACTTGTGGAAGCCAACCTGTTACCCTAGCTGGAAGGGTATCAGTACCATGCCATGGGTAAAGAGGTCTCTTGTAGAGTCAGTCCTATCTAACGGGTGACCATTAGCATCAGTCCTATACATATAATATACTAACGAGTGATCCCTGCGTATTTCAGTCCTATCTAGTGAGTGACATTTAATACCTTTGCTGGCTACGTAGTTCTAGAACTTAGGGATTGCTCCTACAGATCTCAGTCCTCTCTAATGGGTGAGCCCCCATCCCTAGGCTCGCTTGGTGCTAAATCTTACTCCCAACTGAAAGACTCTGAACTGGTTCTTTTTTTTAAACTATACTAGACTGAACTGAATCTGTTATTGATCATACTGAGAGTTCACTTGATTCCGAAAACTAATGAAATACTACTAAATATTGTTATCTCACTGAATGATACTGAGTTCTGAATTAATTACTTGAATGTTACTAAGGTTTTAACTGAATTCTTGAATACTACTAAGATATGAGATGAGTATCGAACAAAAGCTGGAATACTAATGATACTTAGATTTCCTAAGTTTTGTAATTATCTGAGAGTACTGAATTCTATCACTAACTGAGTTCTAAGGATCGTGACTTGACTGAGATTATCATAAAAACTGACACTGGCTCTATACAACAGCTAATTTGTCAGGTATAAATACCCTAAGACTCGATAACCAAAAAGTAAAACATAACCATCTTGAATAATCATGACCATGGGCTTTCATTCATCATTACAATCATTAAAGCAGTTATTCAAGCACTTAGAAATCATAAGCATGTGATAGTATAGGGAGACATGTTGTTGGCGCATACTCCATTCAACAAGGTCTTACAACAAATAGTTAACATGACTGAAGAGCACATAATTGGGGGATTTCATGCTAACGTGTCACAATTGATTCACTAAGACTCTTCAACAAACACTTGGCATGCATGAACTTAAACACAATTGGGGATTTCTATTAAACATGCTATAATGACTCTAATTCCTTCACATAAGCATTTTATCAAATATATGGGGAGCATGCTTTGGTTATTCAACAATTTCTACACTTAATTATCATAAATACATCAATCAATATGAAACTTTATGGATTTAACATGGACATAATGCAATTCAACTCAAATCAAGATAAAAGTTTGCAACTTGTATTCTAAAGTATGAACTATATCTCAACAATAACATGAACATGAACTTCAATTCACATGAATCATGAAAAATTCATAAAATCACAACCTTTGAATTTAAAAAGGGATTCTTGAACTTCTTGGATGGAAGGAACCAAATTATCAACATCTGTATACCTTAGAATATTCTATCTTGAGGGTTCTTAAAGAAATCCTTAGTCTTGTTCTTGATTTCTTGGCTAGGGTTCTTGCCTCTTTGAGAGAAAAAATTTTGATTTAGGGAAAATTTCATTAAATCTCTTATATAGACTGATTTGGGGCTTTATGAAATTACCAATTGGTCCTTGGAATTAAATAACGGAATATGAAAATACCAATTTTGTATGCTAGCGCGATGCGGTGAAATCATGCCAGTTCACTAGAAATTGGACGACTGGGAAACTGGTTTGTGGCGCGATGCGGTAGAATCGTTTTGCCACCTTGGTTGCAAACTATAAAGGCACCACGATGCGGTGGAATTGCATTGAAGCACTGGAAACTGATAACTTTGAAATTGACCCTTTGTGCGATGCACCATAATCGCGGAGGCTTACTGGATTTTTATGACTGCCATTTTGGCTGGCTGCATGATGCACCAAAGTACTAGGTGGTATACTGTATTACTAAAATAGATCTAAATCTTCGCCCAAGTGCCGGATTTAGGCAAATTTGGTATCGATGGATAGCTTATTCAATTTCCAATATGATAAAAAGTCAAAATCTTAAAACTTCACATGAAATAAAATATATTCATCTTTGAAGCAAGATCTTTGATATTCTAGAGACGAATTTGAACTAGGAGAAGTGTGGAGTATTACAAGAAGGATCTACTGAGATGAACTTGGGTACCTCTATCTGAGACAATAGAAAATGGAACACCGTGCAATCTTACCAACTCTCTGATATAGATTTTGGCATAATCCTCGGGTGAATAAGAGGTATGGACTAGAAGAAAATGAGCTGATTTAGTTATCCTATCTATAATGACTCAAACTGAATCATGCTGAAGACGAGTATGAGGAAAACTGATCACAAAGTCTATGTTCACTTCTTCTCACTTCCAAGTAGGAATAATGAACTCCTGAATCGCCCCACTAGGCTGATGATGCCCTATCTTAACCTGTTGACATGTAGAGTACTTGGCCACAAACTCTGCAACATCTATATTTATTCCACTCTATCAATAAATCTCCCACAATTCGTGGATAGAGTAGCGAGCACCATGCGCGTTTGTAAGAATTCACTGCCTTAAGTCGTCTATACCTAGCACACACAGACGAACTTGGTAACATAATACACCATATCCCCCTTAGGAGAAAACCTCAACTTTCTGATCTTTGACTGACTCTTTCAACTTAACAAGACTGGTATCTCTATCCTGAATTTCTTCACCATAGAAACTAGGGATGATTCTAAACTACTCTGAACCCATAAACTAACCTCTTCCGAATCAACTAAGCGGACACCTAGTCTTGCAAGCTGATAGACTTCTTGAGCTAGCTTTCTCTTACTGTCCTCAACATGAGCAACACTATCCATAGACAGTGTACTGAGAGCGTCGGCCTGTACATTGTCTTTTCTCGGATGATAAAAAACACTATGTCATAATCTTTCAAGAGCTCTAACCACCTTCTCTGATGAATATTGAGATTTTTCTAAGAGAATACATACTAAAGGCTTTTATGATCTGTGAACACATCTACATGAAAATCATATATATAATGCCTCCAAATCTTTAAGGTAATAACTATGGCTACTAACTCAAGATCATGAGTAGGATAATTCTTCTCATGGGGTTTAAGTTGTCTGGAGGCGTAGGCTATGACCTTACCATTTTGCATGAGGACACAACCCAAGCCTACTCTAGATTTATCACAATACACTACTAAACCATCTGAACCATCTGGAAGAGCCAAAATTGGAGCTGAGGTGAGTGAAGTCTTCAACTCCTAAAAACTCTTCTCGCAAAGATCTGACCACTGAAACATAACTTTCTTCTACATCAATATGGACATAGGGGATGAAATAGAAGAAAATTCCTCAATAAACCAAATGTAATAGCCAGTCAAACCCAAGAAACTCTTGATATGAGATGGAGAGACAGGTTTGGGCCAGTTTTTTACTGCTTTAGTCTTTTAAGGATCTATTCTAATGCCATCACCAGAAATGATATGAACAAGGAATGCAAGTGAACTTTGGCAAAATTTGAACTTACTGAATTTGGAGAATAGCTGATAATCTCTGAGAGTCTGAAGTACGGTTATGAGATGGACTACGTGATCACATTCACTATGGGAATAGACAAGAATATCATCTGTGGATACTATGACAAACATGTCTATGTACTGCTTAAACACATAGTTCATTAAGTCCATGAAAGCTACAGGGGTATTGGTAAGACCAAAGAACATGACTAGGAATTTGAAGTGACTATACCGAGTTTTGAAAGTTGTTTTTGGAACGTCACATTCCCTGACCCTGAGCTAATGATAGCCTAATCTGAGGTCTATCTTAAAGAAATAGCTGGCACCCTGAAGTTGGTCTAACAAGTCATCAATTCAAGAAAGTGGATACTTGTTCTTGACTGTGATATTATTGAGTTGATGGTAATCAATGCATATGAATAAGACTGTTGCGCCCCATGGGGACACACTAGGTCTGATGAATCCTTTATCTAGGAGATCCTTCAACTGTTCTTTCAGATCTTTGAGTTTTGCTGGTGCCATTCTGTATGGCGGAATAAATATAGGCTGAGTACCTGGAAGAAGATCAATACCGAAGTCTATTTCCCTTTTGGGAGAAATTCCAGGAAGATCTTTGGGAAAGACATCTAAATATTCATTTACTACTGGAACTGATTCAAGACTGGGACTTTTGAAACTAGTTTCCTTAACTCGAACAAAATAATTGACATATCCCTTAGATATTATTAAATTAAAATGATTTATATAAATAGTCATATTAATGTAAATTTTGTATATACTGATGACGAGAGTACTTAACTAAATCTGAGATCAGTCCTATCTAGCGGGTGATATTTGTATCTGATGATAATGATTAACTGTATTTGATATCAATCCTATCTAACGGGTGATCTCTGAACATACTGATAATAAGATTGATTGACTAACTCTGAGATCAGTCCTGTCTAGTGGGTTATATAATAAGATTTATATAAATAGTCATATTAATGTAAATTTTTATTTATATACATAATAAAGTATAACGCAATATATACACATCACACAACAAAATCATTCATTAATAATCTCATAATTCAAAATATGCAACAAGCTAGTAATTTAAACCCAAAAGTAAAATGTAATCAAGTCCAAATGATTAGTTAAGGTTTTATAAACTAGAAAGTTCAAGTTGCGATAAGTTTAAACAAATTCACCACAAAACTTTTTATGTTAGAGAATTTATCCACAACCTAAAAATCTTCTCAAGTATCATCAATGTCTTCATCATTTTCTTCATCTCTTGTGTTCTAGTATTTGTTTGTTTCGTAGAGCTGCTAGTGATCCAGCTGAAAGAAATTTTTTACTTTTCTGATGATTTCTCAGAACACACAAGCCTTATAAAGCAAAAACTCCAAGTTGTAAACTAAAAAATATTCAATTATATAATTATCGTGTAGATGTAAATCTTGAAGTTTTGCCTTTCTTGGGCAGGTTGAAAATAGAAGCTCGTGTCAAAGGTTATGTTAGAATTTGTTGGATGTATTGGTTTAAGAAGATTGTATATCACCAAGTTGCTCTTGTTTGCGTGCTTACTAAACTTGTGACTAATTTTTCCAAGGTAAGTCTTATTTCTTTTGAATGTAGCCCTTTTCAATGGTTATTACAATAGTGGAATGGATTTTGTTTAGATCATTTTCCCTAAGCGTTCACTTGGTTTTATAAATGATACAGTTCGTGTAATTACAGGCCTTTCTTGCTTTCTATATGATAAATGCTAACAAAAGAAAAATAAAACCAAACAAGACCAACTAATAAGGTTATAAAATTAAACGGTAGCCGTTAAGGTTATAGGGTTAAACATTGGTCGTTAACGTTATAAGGTTAGACGGTGGCCTTTAAGCTTATAAAGTTATAAGGTTAAATGATGGCTGTTAAGGTTATAAGGTTATAAGGTTAAACGGTGGCTGTTAAGGTTATAAGGTTAAATGGTGGCCGTTAAGGTTATAAGGTTATACGGTGGTCGTTAAGGTTATAAGGTTAAACGGTCGCCGTTAAGGTTATAAGGTTAAATAGTGGCCGTTAAGGTTATACGGTTAAGTTTATAGATTTCACAAGGAAAGGGAAACATAATTCAAGGTTATAATTCAAGGCACCATACCTTAAGTCTCTGTTCTTAGTCATTCCACTAAAACATTGGAAAGTCAGTCACCTAAAGTATTGAATGCCTGGACTAGATATATAAACAAAAGAAAGATGGACATTAGGAAATACAAGATGCTACTGAAGAACCTAAGTCTTCTACAGATAAGCACATATGTAAATCCAAATTCGGATATCAGATACTCACATTGTCAATTAAACCCAGTTGATTTGCAACATATGTTCTCAAACGATCCAATATTTTATTGACTTCTGCATGGTGAGCAACAACAAACAAGATAAGATCATCTGGTACCGCAGAGAACTGATTCAGCAATTCCTCTTTCTTTACCGTATCACAAATAGAAACCAGCGTCGGAATCCCTTCAAAGTATTGTTGCTGCATCTGCTTGAAAAACTGCATTATTTAATGTATTGTGAACAAATTATCACCGATTCAGGTGATATGCGATGCTCAACATGGACACCAGGTATCCAAGTGGTCGCAGTAGAAGCAGAGAAAGGAAGAGCACAGCCTCTTTTTAAAGAGGAATACTAAAGGGGTGTTGCTGAGATAGACATAGCAGGGAGAAGCAATCAGCCTTTATAGAAAACCCCATCCTTCTAAGGCTCTAGTTATGATGACAATAGTACTAGCGATAAAGATCACTAGTACGATTATGAATGAATGGGAAATAACACTAGTAATACTGACAATAAAAATTATGTTGGATCTACTTATAGATTGACTTAGAACTCTACCAGTGATAACTATGAAGTCTTCAGGATTAACATGTATGGACATAACATCAATGAAGTTCTTGCACTGAAAAATGCTTCCTGGATATACTTTTCAACTTTACTAGAGCAAGGCACAATCTTTTGAGGAACTTTATAAGTTAAAGCCACAAGGCAAAGATAAATTTGCAAGCAAAACAATGAATTCAAGTAACAGACATTTCATAAATAGTCATGCCAAAGTGAAAATGAGAGAAGAGTAGCTAAAACTAACACACTCGCATAATCAATGATACATCCCAATTACAAATATAGACACCACCTTCATTATAAACAATTATTCATCTACTATGGCTGGTCAGTAGTTAATGACGCAGGTTACCTGTACGGTCTCTTTTTTGTTTAAAATGTGTTTTAAGTTTTCGAAAGACATTAATCTCTGAGCCTTAGTTTAAGCTGAAGCAGAAGCATCTATATCATACCATAACCACCAAAATCTCTGAAAAAAGAGGAGTGTTGTGAAGTAAAACACACTGATTTATAAGAGAAAAGTTAGCCGAAGAGACCTCGTAAGTCTACATTTAAGAAAATAATCCTCCCAATTTTATTCTTTCAATGCTAATTTGGCTGAAAATGCAGCTATACAGGAGCAGGGTAGTGATAGATAGATATTTAGACAGACATAGACATATAATAAAATATAAATATATAGATATATATATACACACATACATACATGTGTAAAAGGAATTCAGCATGCTGTTTGACAATATAGCAACTTAGAAAGGGAGTCAAAGCAAGAAAGTGTTAGTGATATAGTGCTCCTAATAGCTCTCATAATGTGTTTCCTGACTAGTAAACAAAAGTTTCATCAATAATCCAAATAATGCCATTGCTGGACATAACAGGTAATCTACTGAGTTTTGACTAGGAAAAACACACAAATCTATACCAATAACTAGTAAAAAGGAAAGAGGCCTCACACGGCTTCACAAACAAACACAAGAAGAACAAGATGAACAACAAGTTTCTAGTGAATCGAAATAGACCTCACACGGCTTCACTAGACTTTGAGTTTGTGTTTTGAAAAAGAAAATAAGATGAATAACAAGGCAACAATGCTAGTGAATAGAAAGAGCCCCTCACACGACTTCAATAGTGAACTTGGACATGAACAATAGGATATGGTGGTGAGGCAAGAGAAGGGATTAGAAGTGGGAATTGCCTATCACCTAATATGAACCAAGTAATTAATACAAAGGAGCATCTGTCTCAATTCATATTTAATATCTTAAAATTCTTCCATATCATAAATATCAATATGAGAAAGTAAAATTAACATAGGTGTAAAACTTCATTGCAATTCTAAAAGGCATCAGGCTACCAACCATCATCTAACGCAAGGTACAGAGCAGCTATGGCAATATCATATTTCTCCCCAAGTTTGTACAGAGGCATGTATTCTCTGCTCTTATTGCTTATCTCCTTCGGTCCAAGTATATGCATGCTACAAGTGTCACCTATGCTGCCTTGTGCAATACCATTTACCTTAATATCATAGTCTATGCCACACTCTAGAGCTAAATTTCTAGTGACTGGATCAACAGCAACCTATACCAAGAGATGATGTGAGTGGGAATAAAAAATAACAAAATAAATAAAAATGAACACAAACTAAGCTTGAAGCTGAAGTTCCAAACCTTAACAATATCTACATGGATTTGATAGCAAGATGCAGTGTAATACAAAGTAGCACTGATGTTCAATATTAGTCCACTAGTAGTCAAACTCCTCCCAGGTCCCCCCTTCTTGATATAGTTAAGTGCTTCATGCGACATAGCTAATGTACCAACAGAATCAATATCTAGTACTACAAGAAAGATCATGAGCATATAAAAAGAATTAGAATATAATCTGAGATAGCCTTTTCCTCGCCTCAAATTAAAGAGAGGAATATGACTTGCTATCCTTTTTTACTACACAAGCAATCCCCTTACTCAACCTTTTTTCTGTACCTCCTCAAGAAACTACCATAAGCCCAAGAGATCCTGCTGAATGGGACAAAGAGAGAGTAATGAAAAGAACTTGTTAAGGAGCATAGAGACGTTGAGTTAAAAGATGCAAAAAGTAATAGGCTGACAGAAGAACAACAATGATTCACAACGAAGATAAGGAACAAATTTCCCCTACGGATGATATGAAACAGCAACAACCCATAATTAAGGAAAGTGGGAAAATTATAACTCATCCAGCAATATCCCTGAGGCAGAAATAGAGATTATTAAAGAAGCTATCGTACCAGAATGTTCTAAGGAAAAGCAACCTATAAATGATATGGAGTAGCAACAACTAGACTCTAAAGGAAACAAAATTAAGGAGGTTAACATGAATAGTCCATCCAAGGAACATGGAGATATTAATCCTTTTAAAAGTTCACTCCAACAGCAGCAAGCTAAGCAGTAGCTTCAGCACCATAGCAGCCTGTAGTTGACAGCGACAAGCATCAATGTGTGATAGAGATGCAATCTGCGGTTAATAACAACATTCAAATGACATTTGAGACCATAAATTCCATTAGAAAGTGACCTTTTTTCCATCATTTTCATTTGAACATCACACCCCTTGGCATGCGGCCCTTCGCTAGGCCCTACTAGCGTGGGATGCTTTGTCTATCGGGTTTCCCTTTCATTTTCTCTTAGACCATAAATATTGGCTTCAAACTAATATTATCAAAATTGTCTTGGAGTACATTTGCTTTTATGATTATAAAAGAATAGTGACTATGACAAAAAGTACTAGTTCATGTTTGCCATAACCATATTAACATGAATTGCTTAAAAACTAATCTTTTACAATGAAAAATCAATTATTTCTTCATACTTATCTCATTGCATAAATTTTACCCTATCCAAACCATGTAACCAACCTTCTTTCCAGTTTCTTCTTCCTTTCATTACCAAGCTTTCAATTCTGATACTTATGGATGCATTATTACTACAATAGTAGAAAGCCTAAAACTTTGTTACATCAACAGTCAAAATTTTACTTAATATAAGCTGTCTTAGTTTAAAATAACTAATGGTAACATAAAAATCATTAGCAATAAAAATTTACCAAGTCATGGATGCATTCTTACAACAATTTTTACCAATGTGCATACAATCAAATGAACCTAACATTAAAATGTTCTCAAGGAGAAGAAAAACTCAAAATCCCCAAAAATTAGGTCAAATACATAGAACAATACACTAACCTTTAAATCCTCAAATTGAAGCAATTGAAGTGCAAATTAGAGAGAAATTGAAGTGAAAATTCGGTTTGAATATTCCTTGCACCAGTAAATTGATTTTCAAAGCGGCACCAGTAAATCCCACAAAGCTCATTACCAAATCATAGTAATTGTAGTGAAGAGAAACCGAATCCCCTAATCTAGTGATTGTCGTTGTAGTGATTGCAGTGAATAGAAGTCGATTCCCTTAATCAGTTGATTGCTGGTGTAGCGATTATAGTGAAGAGAAGCTGATACATAAATAGATTAATTATTGTAGCAATCGATTGATTCCCTAATCGTAGAATATTATTTTTTTAAAGGTTCAGTAAGCTGAGATATAATAGATAAACTAAGAGAGAAAGGGAAGTAAAAGATAAGAGGGAAGAGACAGTCCTCTTTGGTTTTCTTTTTTGGCGAACTTATCAAATTTTTAGTGAAAATGAAGGGAATAAAATAAGTGTTGCTATAGCTTATTTTATTTATCTATGGAAACACTTATTATCAAATGCAATGGTTATAGTATAAAATTATAGCTAATAGAATAATTATTTATGGCAACACTTGTAACCGTCGCAATAGACCACCTATTGCAATGCTTTCTTAACCGTCGCCAAAAAGTTCATTGCCATAGGGGTAATTTTCAGTAGTGGTACCAGTAACCATATCAGGAGAATTTTCTTGATCATGCCGTGATTGGAGGGCATAAAGTCTATTTGGGCGTTGCCCACTAGTAGCATTGAAAGTGGCACCCTACTGATTCAGGCGATTGGAGTGAGGTGAGGAATGGTTAAGCTGACCCTGAGAACCTGGCTGGGGACAATCTCTGACTCTGTGGCTTAGATTACCACATCCAAAACAAATACCACTGCTCTCTCTTTAAGTAGCCTGATGGTGCTTGCCACATGTCTGACAAATAGGATAGGTTCGAGCACTGCTAACACTGCCCTGAGATTTAGAGCCTGTCGCCCTATCTCTGTCGCCATCTCTAAATTTTGGCACTAGAGCACTAGCTAAAGAAAGAGCTGGAGCTGATGACTTAGGACAAAATTGAGAACGATTTCCTTCCTTTGACTTAGGGTGAGCAATGTTGAAACTACTTGTACTTGCTCTCTTATTCTGCTTCTCTCTCATCTTAATCTTGTACTCTTCTATTTGCTGAGCATGGGTCATAAGCCTGGCTATGTTTATGTCACTATTCAACTTCACAGACCTGCACTCATTGAACACACTATCATTCACGCCAGAAACAAACTTACTCATCTTGGCCCTGATATCTGCAACCACATGAGGAGAATATTTGGCTAATTGAGTAAACTTAAGAGAATACTCTTTCACTGTTATATTGCCCTACCCAAGGTTGATAAATTATAACACCTTAGCTTCTCTCAACTCTTGAGGAAAGAATCTATCTAAGAATGTCATAACAAACTCCTCCCACTCAATTGGCCCTACATCAACTGACCTCTCTGACTTCCACTATTTGAACCATATGTGAACCACATCCTACAACTGATATGCAACTAGCTTAGCACTCTCAATAGCTAACACTCCCATGATATTCGTAACCTTCTGTACTTGATCAAGGAATTCTTGAGGGTCCTCATCTGTCTTAGACCTAAAGAAGGATGGAGGATTCATTTAGGTGAAGTCCCGAATACGAGATGCAGCTGAATTGGCCACTAGGTTGGCCAAAATGAAATTTGGTCATTTATTCTGAGCAGTAACTGAATTAGCAAGAGTGGTGAATGCATCTGTTAACTCTGAATGAGAAACACGTTCGTCCAAGGGATCTGCTTGGATGGGCTGAGGGGCTAACTGATTTTCATTTTTTCTTTTGGGAGGCATATTCTATAGAAGAATGGGAGAAATGAATTAGACTGAGAGTTAAATTTGAGCTCAAAATCACAGCATAACATGAATACTAAAAGAAGGAAAACTGTTCCTAAAACATCTCATAGCCTCCTGCACATAAATGTGGCGCGCAATACACCTATGTACAAAACTCTACAAATTCGGCTTTCAGACTTCTTAGGACTCTATTGAACCTTAGACTTTGATACCAAGTTTGAAAAACCTCCAATCTAGTACCTGGAATATTACATGGTGCTTAGGACCTCGAAGGACCACAAGCTAATCCATGACTGATATTTGTACCTGTACACTGTTTACATTATGTAAAATGCAGAAATAGTAAGCTGAAATATGCCATAAGGTTCAAAAACTGAATAAAAAGTCTGATAAAACTATCTCCAAAGAATGTGGTATCATAATGAAAAAATTAAAGTAAATATCTGAAAATACTGAAGTCTGAATCTAGTCTGTAAGCCTCTAACAAACTGAACTGACTAAATAAAGAGTTGATGGGACATGTCCCCAACTAACTCCATCTACTGAAAACTAAGCTAAAATAATGAAATAAATAAACATATCATCCTAGTACGCAAGTGAGGTAGGCTGAATGTAAAGGGTTTAGATGCATGAACAATGCTAACTGACTATATAACTTGAACGTGAGAATACATGAAAGAATGAGTGACTGTAATTGAATTCGTGATGATACTAATAACTAAGTCTTAATACTGATAACATGAGTTATTGATAACTGATATAACTGATACTGAGTGACTGTATCTAATAGTCTAGGTTCTGATGGAACTAGTTGAGTTTCGTACTGTTCTTAGTTGACTATATCTAATAGTCCTGAATTTTGTAGAACTATCTGAGTTTTATTATTGAGACTGAGACTGAAACTGTAATTGTGGAAAGTAGTCATCTATTTGATATGCCCCAAAAAAGAAATATAGCTGAGTTGGGGTCCAATCTTTAACCCCAATGAAAGGGTATCAATACCGCGCCACTGGTAAGGATAAGTTGTAAGTGATCCCTCACATAGAAGGAACTCAAGGGAGAATGGTGGGATCCTCATATAATAGGTTAAGACACCTCATCTACCATAAAAATAGTAGGTTTTATGTATCAACCTACATTGGCTATGTTGTTCTGGAGCGCAAAGACTGCTTCTAAGAATCATACCCTCTAATAACAGGTGAGTTCCCATCCTTGGACTCACTCGGTGCTGAATCCTACAACCATCTGAATAGACATTGAATTTGATTAACTGAACTGAACTGGACTGATTTCCTTAGGTTCTGTTGACTGACGGAACACTACTGAGATTATGGAATTATTGAGTTTACTGAGTTTTTTCTGAGTCACATGACTGACTGAATTCTACTGATAATGGCTTGACTAGGGATATCATAAAAAAATGACACTGGCTCTAGGCGCACAACTAAATTGTTGGGTACAAGAACCTCCAGGACTCGATAGAAGGGAACTAATAAGGCATGACATTCTTGAATAAATGAACAACATCAACAATCCATAATACAATAAGTTAGTGATTTCAGGAACTACATGGTTATCATAATCTTGTACATGAATGGGAAGCATATAAACATGTGAAAATTTCATTAACTAGTCTCATGAGCATTTTACAAAACATTTATATTGCACAACAATATCGTAGAAGTCATTGTGATCACAAGGGTAAAGCATGCACTTATTATTTGGGTCAAAATTGAGCTATGATGCATAATTTCTAGTCCCTTAGTCATTTCATCAAACACCTTGCATGCATAACGTAAGGAATAGGCTTAGTTATCAAATTATCACTTTAAAACTCCATGAATCGACTAAACTTATAGATTTCAAGCTACACATTAACATTGTTTCATGAACAACTCATAAAGATTCCATCTTGGGAATCACATCATCATAATCTCATGAACATAATCAACCCACAACAAAATATTCACAATACATGATTTAAAAATTGATTCTTGAACTTCATGGATGGAAGGAATCCATAAATGAACACTATCCATACCTTAGTTCTTGATTCTATGAAATTTGATGGTGGAATTTCCTTGAATCTGAATCCCTAATTGAAAAAAATAAACTTGTTCTTGAGGAAAATTGATAGAAACTAGTATATTCTGGGTGAAAAATAATTGAATTACGTGTTATAGGGTTTATATAGGGGTGGGAAATTGACCCTTTTACCCTTAAAAATGCTGACATTTAATGACTAAAATTGGGCATCGACGCGATACCCAACGCGTTGCACCATGATCACGCCAAGCCTCAGTAGCTTTATTGGCAGTCCCTGCAACAATGTTAACCAACGCGATGGGTGATGCGGCACGCCAAAATAGCGTTGATCCACTATTTTGGGACACTACACGTGATATAATTGAGGTCCAAAAAATCCAAAACTTATCCGGGAATACCTATTGACCTCTCTGATCATGAATTAACAAACATATGGAACATTAAAGGACATTAAGGTGGAAAAATGAGATTTCCAACTATTGAAGGCCAAAAATTAGCTAAGTCTAGGAACTTAGCTAGAGTTTTCTATGTCTGGGACCCCTTGACAAGCTTAAAGGATTGAATAAAGCTTAGAAATTTTGTAGGGTCTTACTCTACATTCTCAACTTTCCATGTAAGGGGACTGTGTAAACAACCCATCTCAGTCACAAAGCCCATACTGGTCAGGTAAGTTGAGCATTAACTTGGAAATATGAATTTTTTAGGATGAGAATGGAAATTTGTGGACTTTGGTACATATTTATACTTTTCGGACCATAAACATAAGTTTTGGGACCATGAATAGTTGGAAAATGTAAAAATACCAAGTCTGGATAGTAGGAAGCGGGCCAAAGATTTGGGCCCTGCATGTGCACCCTGTACATGCTAGCCGCATATGGCACATGCACCCCATGCCTGACCTGATATGGCAGGCGCATGTAGCTGCTGCGGTAGGCACATATAGCTGCTGCGGCTAGGTCATTTATGGGCCTAATTTTTTAATTAAAATTTTAGGCCCACCAACCATATTTAAAACCTAAAACAACCCTCAATCAATTTAAACATCATTTGCCTCATTCCAACTTATTCAAATCCTCAAAAATTCAGCTTTCTCTTTAAATTCAAACTTCCCTCTAAAAAAATAAACTAACCCCATACTTAAGTAAAGGATAAATTGAAACTTTTTTTGAGATACCAACCTATCCTAAAACATTAAAAACAAGTTCCAACTTTGATTTTGCTTGATTTCTTCTTTATTCACTTCCAGATTTTTATTGTATAAACAAGTTTATATGTGTGTACCCATTCAAAATATATATAATCTATCATGTTTGTATGTAGGAGCCTTGATTTAGCCTATAATCTCAATGTAGAGCCTTGATTCTTGATAGTTGTGTGCACATTAGACTTGTTGGGATTTCAAATAAGTTATAGTGGTGTGAAAATTGAGGAAAAATTTGAACTTTTCAAATTTTGAGTTTTTCTTTAACTTTTGCAATCCCTTATTTTTGTTAGAAACTAATGATTAGTTTTTCAAGTACATATGGAACCTAAAGCTACTAAGTAAAATAAGGGAGAGACGTCTAGGAGATGGTCTGAGTCTCCTAAGACTAGTAGTTTAGAGAAGGAGTACCTAATTCAGTGACATAGAGACACTGCAAGTGGGACAACACACAGAGTGACCAGACAGCAGATACACCTAGCAGCCTAAGCTATTGCAGCCTGACCAAAAATGAAGTTAGCCCAAAGATCACTCCCACACACTCCTCCACTAGATGATGATATTGAGGATAGAAAAAAAGGTAAATTTAGAGTCAGGTAAATGGGTTACAACTCAAGACCCCTCAGTCTAAGGATGGGTCCCAGGATTCATCAGAGGATGCTGAACAAGGGGAGTTATCAGCGGTACCCTAGTCTAAGGAGGGTACTACCATTTATGTACAATAGTTAGATATATCCCAGTCTGAGGAGGGTACAGTGTAGGCTACCCATGATGCACCAGTATAGCAGGGGTAGAGTCCTGTACCCACATATGCATCAGAGGTACATCCGAGCTGCTGTGTAAAGGACATACCGGTAGTTTATGATATAGATAGTTATATCAGAGATACTGTTAGGCCTAAGAGTATTATTTATGAGGAGCACCAAATTAATTTATGTAGACTTAAGTGAGTACCACCGTTATAGGTTGCATTCAATTGTTACCAGTTAGAGTGGATGACTAGATCACTTGATTCTTTTAGCCCGACTATGGTACGTGAGTTTTATACATTATATCATGCTATTGTATTTCCTTCTATGCGCAAATTTCTAGGTCCAATGAGGTATATGGAGCATCCATAGCTTGATCATACACTTGTGAGGGGTTAGATTTGATCTTTTAGTAGAGACTATCCACTGAGTCATTTTTGGTCCAGATTATATCACTCCCACATCCAAAGTAGAGTGTGACTATAGACTAAGATTCAAACATGATTAACATATTATGTGAGAGGATGAGCATAGATAAAAGAGGGTTGAGATGACTAAGTGGATAGCCAGTTATATTTCACTTTTTGGGTGATGCTACCCTATGGATCGAGTGGAATGGTTTGATAAAGAAAGGACCGTTGACCTTTGCGGCCTTTTTTTGGTGGTTTCTCATTCAATATTAATTGTTCCCCATGGATTTAGATAATAAATTAACTTGGTATGGAGAAAATCTGGTTTCTAATATGACGGCTAGATATTCTATTAATTTTGCAGCCATCCTTGTACATGAGATCCATGAAAGAGAATTTGGGGAGATAACTAATCTTTTATTCTCTTGTATGATTTAGAAACTATGTGATAAGGCTGGTGTACCTAAGATACCAGTAGTAGATGAGAGGGTACTTGTGATGGATACTATGCAGACAAAGAGTATGAAGGATCTGGTACATCTAGGCCTTCCCAAGAGATCTAGAAAGCCTACCATAGTACCACGAACCCAAACTGAGGTCCCATTAGTTTCCATAGATCCTAGTGATACACATGGAGGTAATGTGGGAGTTTATGTTGATATAGAGATACGGGAGTAGAGAGAGGACCTAAATATGAGTATTCTAGGTGATAGGACACCAACCACTTCTTTATTAGCCTCGGCTTCGACCTCAGAGCCAGTTGGCATATCTTTAGAGCCTACTCACCCATCCACTACAGTTCATGCTACAAGTATGATTACTATATCTTGAGAGTTCTTGCAGAGCTTAGTGAACAGTCAGAGAGAATTAATGCTCAATTGTGGGTTTTTGACATCGAGATAAATACCCTATCTGAGTAGATTTATTCAGCTATTTTGACTAGATTTGAGATAGCAGAGGCCAGGTAGGAGGCCGCACAGAGAGTTGGCTTGTCTGAGCTACGTGCTGACTTAGAGGAACATCTTAATGGGTTTGAGAAATAGGTTACAATCTTATACACAGAGACAAAGGCACTGAATTTTTCCTAAATAAGGGAGGAGATGGATGTATTATGAGCAGAGATACGCTCTCTCACAGAGAGCATATAGAAGTCTCTCCTTCAGTCATACCCAATGGGTCAGATATCACCTCTACATGTATCCAAGTATTTTGATTTCTTTAAAGAGGATAATGAGGAGGTACCAATATTTAGGACCAAGAGAGGTCATTTTGGAGACTTGTAGGATCCTAATAAGCCATATGACCAGGACGTTAAAAAGTCTAGACATTATTTAATGGATTTCGAAGTCATTAAGAGGCTAAGGTGCAATGTGATATCAATGGGTGAATCTTCTAGTATTGCACTGCCACCACCATTACCTCTACCAACGAATATTCCCTCATCTGGGGATTCTCATGACATAGAGCTTTATTGCATTCCAGGTATGTTATCACTTTCCTTTGTTTTGTATTATTTTGGTGTATTGAGGATAGTGCATAATTTTTTAGTTGGGGGTGAGGTATACCATAGTTGTCGTGGGTTTTTGGTCATGCTTCTTTTCCTATTGGATGTGGTATGGTTATAGAACTAGCAAATCTAGGATAATTTATGTCATATTGTTATTTCATATTATGTTGTGTTATTGTGTAATTAAGAGATTTTTAAGTATTGGGGCAATATTCATCTTTTGATTTATTTTGTATACCCCTCCAATAATCGTGTTCTTGAACTATGTGAATGCATATATATATCTATGAAAATTGTGGATCTTGCTATGGAATTAGGATTAGGGACATGATAATCACATGCTAACAATTGCATAAATCGGATAAGTAGTAGTTTGTAATATTGACTTTGTGCTATGTGTGTGTGAAATGCTACTTAGTTCCCTTTGTGTGTTGAATTCAAAACTTTTCTACTTAGTATTGCCTAGGTTGAATGATAGTCAGTTAGGAAAGGATCATAGGTCATTTTTTATTTTAGTCTAATTTTAGCCTAAATGACCTTCCATGTGTGAAATAGTATCCTTTGATCCCTGTTTTGAGCCTTGTAGCCAATTTTATTGTCTTACCTATTCACCCTCCCATTTTTACTATAATGAACATGTTTTAGCCCTGGTCCTCCTTGGACATTGTGCACCCCAACTTAGGAAAAATGCCTAAGTTGAGGGTGACTATCATAGGGATGTGTAGTGTAAAGTGGATATATGGAAGGGTAAAATAATAGAAAAAGTTAGTAGGGCTAGTGTGGTAGCAAAAGAAAAGAAATATTATGAACAAAATAAAAAAAACAAAATAAAAGACCACACCCAAGCTGAATGTGCAATAAAGTATAAAAAGGAAATTGGCAACTAAGTGAGACCCCAAGGTTAATGTAGTGCCAAGGAGGCCTATTCACTTGATATGTCCATATGTACCATACTATCCCCCCTACATTACAAGCCGAGAAAAGTACTATAGTGATCCTAACTTAACTATCTGAATGCTAAGATAAAGAAAATAAGGGAAATCATGTGGTATTTGATGCACACTGATTGGAACTTCTCTTCTGAGTGTGAGCGTCTCTTAACTATCCCCATATTGTCATTCATTACTTCATATGAGTGAGTGGGACATCTTTGTTGTGATGGCACTTGAGTCATATTGTTAGCTATTTGCTTGTTTTGGGTAGTGCAATTGTACATATGTGTGGCTGTCTATTGCTAATGAATGCATTACCTTGATCCTAATTTGTCACATTGTTGTACTTCATGTTTATACATAGTTGGTATCAAAAAGTGAGATAGGAGAGGGTGTTGTGATTTGAGATTAAAGTGTTGATTGACTACCTTGAATAGCTTAGATTCTCCTAGTTAAGTGTTGTCTTTAGTTTTGTTTTGTTTTATTGCCTGAACACATGCAAATGTTCTAAGTTGAGGGTGTTGATGTGCTATAGAAATATAACACTTTTGATGCTTAAAACAAAGAAAATATGCAAGTTTTTGAGGTTGTTTTGCTAGATATGATGCGTTTTGGCTATGTTTCTTAGAAAATCATGTTTTGGATGCTAAGCTCATGAAAAATATGAAAAAAGGTCATTTTGGATAATTATGGGAGCAATTATGGATGTTCAGAAAACTTTTCAGATTGCTCGTGACCAAAACATGTGCGGGAATCGACGAAGCGTTTTAAAAAGAACTTCTGGCATTTGTTAAGTCAACATGCGGACAGCATGTGGGCAAAGCCTGTGTTACGAGTCCAAAATCCCAAGAGCTGACCCATAGGATTACTTGGTCCGGTCACTACGTGCGCCCACCCTGCAGGCCGTATGTACCACCTACGCCTAAGGACAGGGCGTATATAGCTACTAAAAGTAGCCACCGACCATTTTTTCTCCTATTGCGTTCTAGCTTTGTTATAAGGGTTTTCTCATATACTATAAATACCCCTTATGTGTTTATTAGTAGATGCACTATTGATAATTACAAACATATTTTGATTCCAAGATTCGATTTTAGTTTCGGAATTCTTTTGTATTGATTTCAGTTGAGTAATTCAGTTACGGTTTAGGGTTTTTACTTATGATTACTCTGATTTCATTTTATGCTTTCACAAGAATAAGAGGCTAAACACTGTTATATAGGATTGTGAAAACCCTGGCAGATTGACGTTGTAGGGGAAGTGCTATTGTTGTTCTAAACTGATACCCATGCATGCATTGTATTATTTTCACTTTAATAATTTTCTTAATGGGTGCACACATTAGGGTCCCACCTATATTATTGTTACTTACTCCAAAAGAGGAGTAGTGACTAGGAAAAGATAATGACAATAGTAATTTGGAGTTTAACTGTCGATCCACACTACTAGGTTTGATCTACATAAGATGGTTAGATTTTATTTAATAACTAAAGACTCAAAAGGTAATGGTTAACTGGGATCAAGATAAGGGCTAGTAAGGTGACCTCCTGAGACTCAAAAGGTAAAGGGTGAAATCCTTCTGCTTGTCCAAAAGTCTGTGGAAGGTACATAACTTATTGATTTTGAGGCAAGGTATCGGGTTGGTTCAATAAAGCACGATAATCCTACGAAGTTGAAAAGCCAGGGGGAATATAATTCTAGTATTCATTTACGGCTGATTACAACAAAAGTTGATAGCTGCTACTTGTTCGACATTGATAATCAAATTCCCCTATTAACTTTTCCAGTTCCACCCGTTGATTTCAACAGTTGAGAGCTACAATTCCACGTATTCCCTTGGGATTCAACCCCAGCCTTTGTTGGGTTAGTATATTTGATAGTGAACGTATCATCTTTTGAGAGGAGGTGTAGCTTGGATGTCACCAATAATCCTTGCCTTGTACTTTAATTAAGGATCCTATATTGGGTGTTGGCTTAGCATCCTCAGTATAGATGGACCTAGTCCTCACCATCTATGTAGAAAAGAATGGAATACAAGTTTAGAACATTGCGTATGAACAACCCGTACGACAAGATATCAGATTAGGGAAGTTTTTTCTAAAGTCATCTTATAGCTTCTCAAAGATAGATATGGACATCTACATCGAGATCCATGAGACTCTTCTAGATATCCTACTCTTACACTTCTAAGACCAGTGAAGATGGCACTCTAATATCAATTTTTCATGATCCAAAAGTTGAGGACATGTTGGCAATTATCTCGACCTAGTCTTAACAAGTAATCTAAGTTCCTAGAAGTTCTGGAAATTCAAAAATAACAATAAAATAGAACATGATAAGACTTTTAGAATGAGTTCAGTCCATAGATATAGACAAATATAGTGTCACGGCTTGATTTACGAGTCATGATGGCACGTACTAAATCCTGCCAGTAGGTAAGCCAATACCATAACCCGAAGCACCGATAAGTTAGCCAATACCATAACCCGGAGCTCATGTAATGGGTTGATTCAGTAGGTAATGTCCAACATAGGCCAAATTCAATGAACACAAGTTATGAGTAAACACGATATTCTAAAATAGATAAACAGATACAGCAAGAATACCAATCCCACAACCTGGTAGAACAAGTACTAGAGCATCTAATGTCAATAATACAACCCAAAGTCTGAAATATAGTTAATACATCGGCTTTGATACAAAAGACTAAACAACGATAAGATAGAAGAAAACAGGCGACTCAAAACGGCAAGAGCTCACCCTATCTCCGAAAGATCAACCCTACACGAACAATGGTCAATGATGAGAAATAGTACTTGGATCTACACCAAAAAGGTACAAAACTGTAATATGATTACCAAAACAAGGGGTACTCAATAGGCAGAACTGGCCGACCGAGCTAAATCATGATATAAAGATGATATAATACAATATAATCACAACTAAGTCAAGGTACATAATCGAACCTGGATGATCTTCATCATCACTGTACATAATTACTAAATAAATCAAACCAATATGGTAATATAATGAAAAGAGATCAAATTCATACGAACAAAATTACAAAATTGGCCCTCATACGCCAATGGGTGCAAAAAGTAAAGAACTCATCACTACATTCCATACTACTAGAGACTGCACACTAGAGTAGAATAATTTATGCATGCATTATTTACACTAACCATCACCGTCATTCAACCATTATTTCACTATTCATCACTATTTACCATTATACCATCACTTAGCAATTTACAAACCTCATTCCACAATTCACTAGTTAGCCATTAGTTTTCCACTAATCATTAGCATTATTTATCGATTAGACACTATCCATACACTATTCACCTTTTTTACCAGCTAGGTGTCCTCTATCATTAGCTATCATAATATTAACCAACATTGTTTTTAATACCATATTACAACATGAAATATTTACAATCGTCGGTTTTGATTAAAATCAGGAATAAATATATTCAAGACTTGAAATCGAACCAGTCTTAAGTATCATCAAGACGCAGAATTAAACTGGTCATAAATATCAACAAGACTCAAAATTGAACTGGTCAGACGTATCATCAAGACTCAAAATTGAATTGATCATAAATATCATAAAGACTCATTGAAAACTGATCATAAATATCAACAAGACTTGAAATTCCCGTCATAAATATCATAACCACCATCATAATAACATCATCAATAGCATAAATTATAATGGAATTAATCCTCAAATTCACCTACATAATGATTAAGTATCAATAATTCTCATTATTGCCTCAAGAGTCTAATAAGTATAAAAGTTCTCCATAACTAGAATGTCATAGCCTAAGGAGGGTTAGGAGACAATTCTATTCCTCGAGTTCTATTTTTGGAAAATTTCCACCCGAACTAGGCTGAAGGTATCTAATTTTACCCTTAGATGTCAAACAAGCCTTAATTAGCCTTAAGATAGGAAATTCCCCTAAACCATGAGTAACTAGGTTATTTTTGCCTATTTCAAGTCACTTATGTCATTCTCATGCTATGCATGAGGGGTAAAGTCCAATTCATCTAAAGCACAAGCAAACAAGCTAAAGGATTCAAGCTTACGGTGTCAAATAGTCTAAATGGCTCAACTAACCCCAAGTCTCGTAATCCATCAAACCAACACATTAAACTCATCCCAAACCAACATAATATCATAAATATACTATGAAGTAACTCAATCTAAAAAGGGTTTGACCTAGCCTACCACAACTTCAAAGAATGCTCAACAATCTTCTAAACCTTTGTTTTCCCCTTTCAAGAAACCTCTTTAAGATGTCAAGCTTTCAAACACACATTCTACATATCAATACGAGAACATCAATACCTATATTGGACCATTGTGCTTCGGGTCCAAAATTCATACCAAAACCCTATATGGGTCCTACTTATAGAAAATCACATTTTTGAGCCTAACCCAACATAGAATCAAGCTCATTGAATCAAAACCTCCCAAAAATGGGTGAAAACATAGATAAGTTTGGGGATAAATCAAGTCATAAAGGATTTGGGGTTTTGGTCAAATATTCAAGAAATTCAAGCATGAATTTGAAGGAATCTTACCTTAAATTTTAAGATATTCACAAAAGTATATGTTAATAAAGCTCCCAAGTCACCCCCAAGTCTCAATTTAAAGTTATCATACTCTTTTAGGGTTCTTAACTCTCAAGGATGAGTGATAAATGACCAAAATGCGGCCTAACAGGTTATTTTATACCCATGCTAGGTGATCAGGTATGTTAATCGCACAACAGGGTGTGAAATCACACTAGTTAAGTGCAAGAGCTGGAATGGTGATCGCCACTCTCTCTTGTGCAATCACAGTACTAAGATCTGAAACTTGGAAAATTTCTAAATTTTTGCCAATACCGTGGGATTCATTTGGAACATGATATACGCAAATGAATTATGTAACCACACTAAATTTAACATTTCGAACGTAATAGCAAAGTCAGATTTTGTGTCCGACATCGTCTCAACCAAATGTGGGTCCCAAAACCATATTTTCAATTTTTCAACTTTCTGACCAATAGGTCTAAATTAGCTCGGGACCCAAACCAAAGGTCTACCTAGCATAAAATAGATATTCTAGAGCTGCTAGTGTAGTCAGAATTTGCATTCGAGATCGTTTTGCTGATGTTTTTACCCGATGGCCATTTGGAACCAACAAAGACTTCTAAATAGGGAATTGTCTCTAAAAACCAAACAAACTACCCAATAATGAAATTGTCAGTTCTAGCAGGTCATAAATTACTTGAGCGGCTATGGAAAATATCTAACAACAAAAATCTATAGAAACATAGTACATGAACTGAAGGTTTATTACAATATCCACTACTAAAGGAACTTTTTTATCCCCAAAAGTTAAAGATTAGAAAATATCTGAAGTCTCAAACTATTGAGGACACTAAGCCCGCATGTCTCTCTCGATCTTCCAAGTGGTTCCTCCATTGGGCGGTGTCTCCACTAAACCTTAAGAATTGGAAAATCTCTAGTGTGCGACTGCATCACATCACAATCCAAAATAAGCATCGCTTCTCTACAAAGGTCAAATGCTCATCAAACTATATTGGATCCCATTAAAGAACATAATAGGGATAGAGAATATATAGCCACAACATAGAGACATGGAAAATTGGATGAACAATGACAAAATATATAGGCAAAGCTAACTCATAGGCTACCTCACCAATTGCATGAAGAATCTCAAAAGGTCTAATATATCTCGAACTGAGCTTAACCTTTCTCCAAAACCTCATCACAGCCATCATGGGTGATACATGGAGGAATACATGGTTACAACTCTAAATCAGAAGGCACAAAGATTGTGGTCTGTATAGGCCTTCTGCCTACTCTTAGCGGCTCTCAACCTAACCGAAATTACCTTAGCTCTATCCAATGACTCCTGAAGCATATCTGTACCACGAGGCTTAGCCTCAGAAGTCTTAAATAATCCTCAGAAGTCTCAAACAATCCATCAGAGAATGATATCTCCAATCATACAAGGACTCATAAAATGCCTTCTTAATATATGAATGATAGCTATTATTATATGTGAACTCTGCGAAGGCTAAATATTGCTCCCACTGGCCTCTAAAATCCATAACGAAGGCTCAAAGCATATCCTCAAAAACCTGAATAGTCTACTCGGACTGACCATTGGTATGCGGATAAAAAGTTATACTCAAATCCACCTGAGTACCCAACTCCTCTTGAAATACCTTCTAAAACCTCTTATTGAACACAAAACCATAGTATGAAATAATAAAAAAGGGCACTTCATGCAAATGGACTATCTCCCAAAAATAGATATCCACAATGACCCATATACCATTAGAACTACGGGAAGAATGAGGTGAACCACTAACAAAATCTATAGGAATCCATTCCCATTTCCACTCGAGAATGGGTAGTCACTGATGGTCGTCTCTTTAAGTACCAACAACGAAGGAAATAAGCTATGAATTCTACTATATCTCTCTTTATACCACTTTAAATAGTGCTATCTAAAATCTTTATAAATCTTAGTTATGCTGGGGTGGATAGAATATCTAGAACTGTGAGACTCATACAAAATCAATTGAATTAAGTCATCCAACTGAGGAACACAAATACGGCCATTAAACCTCAAAATATCCTTAGAATCGATGGAATACCTCTCGAACTCACCACTCAACACCTAATCACGAAGGAATCAAAGCTTGCTATCTTCAAACTAATAATCCAAATCTGCTCAAATAGTAAGGACCTCACCTCTATACTAGCCAAAATCCTCCTATGATCTAAAATATCAAGGCGAACCATCAAGTTAGATAATGAGTGAATGTACCATGCTAGCGGCCTCTGAGAAACTAAAGTACAAGACAAACTACCCATACTCACTGCCTTGCGACTCAAGGCAACTGCTACCATATTGCCTTATCTGAATAATACAATATAGAAATATCATAGTCCTTATGTAACTCTATCTATCTATGTTGTCAAGCACTTATCTCTCTTTTGGTCATAAGATGTTGAAGACTATGATAATCTGTAGAAATCTTAAGTGCGAAAACTATTGTTGCTAACACCAAAACATGAGTGGGATAGCTGTGCTCATGCACCTTAAGCTGTCAAAAAACATAAGAAATAACACGACCCTACTGCATCAATACACAACCTAAACCAACACTAGAAGCATCACAGAACACGGTGAATACCTCACCTTCAATAGAAAAAGCTAACACAGTATCTAAAGTAAGAAAGTTTTTATCTTTCCAAACCTTGACTCACACTCCATGGACCATCATAAAGGAACCTCCATTCGAGTCAAGTAGGTCATTGGGGATGAAATAGTAGTAAATTCCTCAACGAAGCATCTATAATAACCGGCCGAACCAATAAACTACAAAACTTAGTAGGAGATATAGGTCTATCCCAATCATAAATCACCTCAATCTTGGTTGGGTCTACAAAATACCTTCCTTAACTCCACATGTCTAAGAAATGTCATTGACTCAAGCCAAAACTCAAACTTAGAGAACTTGAAAATCACATAATCTCTCAAAGTCTTGAGCATGATCCTTAAATATTACACATACTCCTCACTACTTCTCTAATACATAAGGATGTCATCAATGAACACAATCATGAAAGAGTCTAAATAAGGACTGAATACACGGTTTATGAAAATCTATGAATGCGGCTGGGGCATTAGTCAACCCAAAACACATCACTAAGAATTTATAATGACCATAATGGGTCCTAAAAGCTTTCTCTTGAACCCTCAACTAATGGTACCAGATCTCAAATTAATCTTAAAAAACACGACTATACCCTGAAGCTTGTCAAACAAATTATCAATGTGAGGAATAGGATAATTCTTCACCGTTACCTTATTAAGTTGCCAATAATCAATACACATGCGCATAGAACTATCTTTCTTCTTTACGAACAATACAGGAGCTCCCCAAAGAAACACACCCGATCTAATAGAACCCTTACTAAGAAGATCCTAAAGCTGAAAATTCAGCTCTTTAAGCTCGACAGGAGCCATACGATAAGGTTCCATAGAAATAGGTTGGGATCTAGGCTCGAGATTAACAACAAACTCAATCTCATGAATAGGGGGAATTCTAGGAAGGTCGATAGGGAACACATCTGGAACTCATGAATAACAAGAACAGAGTCAAACGATGAACTCTCCACACTAATATCACAAACATAAGTGAGATAAGACTTGTAACCCCTAAAAATAAGTCTACTAGAACATATATAAGAGGTAATCCCCATTGACTCATGGATAACAATTTCCTACCACATGACTGCGGTATATCGAGCATGGCAAAGGTAATAATTTTGAAAAAATAATAATTGACTACACAATAGTGGGATAATTAGTGCATGCCTAGAATTACATCAAAATCCACCATATATAGATTAATAATATCAGCATAAGTATCAATATCACTAACTATCATGACATATGATCAGAATACTCAATCCATTACCAAATAATCACCACGGGAGTAGATATGCGCAATGGAACAAATAATAAATAACTAGTCAACTACAACTATGGTGCATAATAAGTAAAAATATAAGAATAAATGGATCCTGGATCAAATAAAGCAAGGTTTTAATAGAAGCATACCAAAATCGTACGTGTAACAAGAACATCCGAAGTCTCAGCCTTGAGTTTAGCAGGTACTACAAATAATTGAACATGTCTGCCACCTAGCTAGGCACATGATTGACTTCCTATCCTACCTATCTAAGAACCTCCTCGAGTACCCTGGGAACTACCTCTACAACCATGAGAACCACCTCTACTTGAGGGATGAACTGCTCTAAGAGAGGAAGCACCCTATACTGAATAATAATTTCCCCACGACTAGGGCACTTATATATAAAATAATCAAAAAACCTATTACCATACACAGCCTCTGAGTTGAAATAGAACCAATAGATCTGACTAGCACAAAATAGCCACCACGATAAAAATAACCAGAGGATGAACCCTTAGAAGACTAATCACTGCCCTTACCAGGGCGATCTCTAGTACTAGACTAACCTCTCTTATTAATCTAAAGAGTTGTCTAAACCGGTTGAGTGGGCTGACTCAGTGGTTGATAGAATGGATACGGAAATACCCACCATGAGAATTACTACCTCTAAATTGGGAACTTCTATGGCTCCCAATGAAACTACCCTGATATCTAGCCTTCTTATCGTAGCCTATTAAGCCTCATGATGCATCTCCTCCATCACTGGGAATAATCCGAAACCTCAGCAAAATACCTACCTACAACAACCAAACTCTTAGTAGACACATGGATATGGAGTCTCAACCCTCTAATAAAGTAACAAACCTCTCATACACAATATCCAAAATAGAAGTGGTATGCTTAGCCAACTCATGAAAATAAGCCTCATATATTACAATTGTCATAGAGCCCTACTCCAATATAGAGACTGATCCCTCAAATGATCTCTAAGGCTACAAGGAATATACTTCTCCAAGGACATCTCAGAGGACTGAGTATAACTTAAGAGAGAGGATCCAATTGGCCTAGAATCCACATAACCTCTCCACTAATAATGATAAAATAAGTCCAACTAAAATATGGTGTAATCCATACCACAAGTCTTAACAAGGCCCAAACCACGAAACCTATCCTTACAAGCAGTTAAAAATTCAAATGTATTTTTGCTTGGAGCATGAGAAAATCTAAGTGAAGCCAATATCAAGAATCTACCCAATATCTTCTGCTCTTCAGAAGACATAGTAGGCTAGGTAACTACTAGCTAAGAATGTTTTGGCTGAGCAACTACTATTGTAGAAGGAATCTTAACTCTGGGAGTCACAGCTACAAGTTTTGCCCCTACCTCAGTACCACTCTAATCAGTAGAATATACATTATCAGACGATATACTATAAAGTATCCCTAAAATTTAAATCAACACATCTTTGAGCAATAAAGAAGGAACAAATCTTAGTGGAGCCTGGGCTGGTCCCTGACCCACCACTGGCTGTGGCAAAAGTATCTATGGCTTTGGTGTAGGAATAGGTTCTAGAGAAGTGACCTATCATGTATCCTAGATGGGGAAACATTACGAGGTTGTCCACGAACTCTAGGTCATCCACGAATAGAAAAAGGATCCCAGGCTTGGTCTCAAGACCAACCCTAATCTGGTGTAGTGGTAGCACGTGTCTTTCCTATCTGTGAAAGAGTAAATCAAAGGAATACTTATAGAAACCCATTAAAACTCATAGTATGATATGAGTAAAAGAGGTAAATAACTTCTAATAATGTCTTGTAGCATCCCAAAGATAAGAAATAGACTGAAACATTCAGACTCAAAGGACTGTACTAGAAACTTACTTTTGTACTAGTAATAGTGGTGAAACCAAGGCTCTGAGACCAATTTGTCACAACCCAATTTATGAGTCATGATGGCACCTACTAAATACTTCCAATAGGTAAGCCAAAAACATATCTCGGAGCTAATGCAATAGGTTAATTCGGTAGGGAATGCCCAACATAGGCCAAATTCAATAAAGAGAAGTTATAAATAAACACGGTGTTCTCAAAAAGATAAACAGACGCAATAAAAATACCAATCCCACGACCTGGTAGAACCAGTACAAGAGCATCTAATGTTAATAATACAACCCAAAGCCTGGAATATAGTCAATACATTAGTCTTGATATAAAAGACTAAATAAAAATAAGATAGAAGGAAATGGACGACTAAGAACTCTAAGATCTCACCCAATCTATAAAAGATCAACTCTACACAAACAACGGTTAATAGAAATAACTAGTACGTGGATCTACACCAAAAAGGTACAGAAGTGTAGTATAAGTACCAAAATAATGTTTACTCAGCTAGAATCATCAACTAACAAAGCTAAATTATGATATAAAGATAATATAATGCAAGATAATCATGACTAAGTCAAGGTAAAAAATCGAACCTGAATCATCTCCATAATTACTGTACATAATTAGAAAATAAACTGAAATAATACAATAACATAATGTAAAGAGATCAAATTCGTATAAACATAATTACAAAACTGGCTCCCATACACCAATTGGTGCAAGAAGTAAAGAACTCATCACAATATCCCATACTACTAAAGAGTACACATAAGGGTTGAATAATTTATGCATGAATCATTTACACTAACCATCACCATCATTCAACAATCATTTTACTATTCATCACTATTTGGCATTATACCGTCACTTAGCAATTTACCAATCTAATTCCACAATCCACAAGTTAGCTATTGCTTTTTGTTAATGTAATACCCCATATTAAACTTATCTTGATTCATCTCCTAGTGCATGCATTAGAGGCTTAAAACCTGAAAATTTAGCTAAGTGTTGGGAAACTTAGCCATTTTTAAGACCTCCTAACTTCAAGAATTTTTAAGCTGACCTTCCAGACTCCAAGATGATGGTTTTTTATTTCATTCAGGTTTAGAGGTGTAAGAAGCATGTCTCGAGAAAGTTTTGGAATTTTTAGAAGAGTATTGAGGCATATTTGGATTTTAATTCTAGAACCTCACTGCTATTGCAGTTCATCACGGTGAGTATAGCAATAGGCCATTCACCGCGTCATGTTGTCCCTCCAAATGTTATCCCAGTTATGAATTTAATCTTTTGAGGGGTAGTTAGGTCTTTTACCATCACCCAAAGTCATAAAAATATGAGATTAAATGTTATTTAGGGCATTATTTTCCCACATTCTCCAATTTTACTCTCAACGTAAAACCCTAATCCTCCCTCCTAAGTTCATCCATTCCATCATCTTTTCTTTAAGAGAAATAAGAATTTAAGTTCCCTAATTTAAGAATTTTCAAGAAAATCTTCAAGATCAACTCCAAGGCTTTCAAGGTCAAGGTTTCTTCACTAAGTCAAGTCTATTAAGGTATGTAGGGTTATGAACAAGAGGTTTCTTCCACCCTTGTGCCCGAAACTTGGTTTCAAGTTGAATTTTGTCTTAATTGAGATTATAGTTCATACACAATTCTTATTATTTTTAGTTTTTGAAAGTATCATGTTATTTAAGGATTCAATTGTACGAGATTTACAAATATCCACCTTTGAATTCATGAGATTCATATTATGATTTATATTCGACTACCTTGAATGAGATTGTTGAAAGCTTTTAAGATGATTACTGAGCATGAAGATTAAATATGATTATTGAAGCATTAAAGCATGATATTTTGAGTCTCAAGTACAAGTTATAAGTTTATAAGGATATTACGTTCTCAAGTTCCATTGACAAGTTTTGTTAAGTGCTTTAAAAGCAATGATTGATCTTTTCATCCTAAGCAAAGACATGGAAACCACACCTGCTCATCTTTACTTTGATTTAAAGTAAAGATAAGCATACATGGTTGTCATTGTATAAACCCTTGTGCAATTTTAAGATGGATGTCCTAAAAGTATGAGCATATAAGTAATATGGGAGTAGTAATTAGCACCGAGTTAGGTATGAGTCCATGGTCACATGCCCTAGAACTATTTGTCACCATAGGTTTAAGTCCTATAGTGGGTTAATTATAGTGATCACTTAAGTTAAGGTTCTATTTTGATGGAAATGGTAGAACAACTCTCCCCAATATAGGTAAGACATTGGACTCCATGATAGGTCACATGGTTTATATCGTTTAGAAGAAACTCCCTAAGAAAGAATAAAAAATAAATATTTTAGGAACCAAGTGTTATGGATCACAAAGTTATTCTTATGCTTCATTACTTATTTATGATTTTGAAATCTTTGATTTATTCAAGCTCAAGGTGAGTCAATTACACTTCCCATGCATCGTTTGAAAGTTTATATGAATATTGAGTTATTGTTTTACTTATGTATCCACCCCCACATACTTAGTACATTCCAAAAGTACTAATCTACATATCTGTATATGAGCTACATTATTTTATAATTTATGTCCTGTTGCTCAGTTCCAGCAGAGTGATTGATTACGACCATCTTCACCTGCATCCTGACAATTGGTGAATATTCATAGTTTGAGGACCCATTTTGTCAAACTTTGATATTAATGAAGTATTTTAGTCATTTGATTTCTATTAAGTTTGATTCAGCTGGGGCTTGTCCCAGTGGCTCTCTAGCTAGAAGTAGAGGTTTGTTTGACTATTTTTTGTTTTAGATTCGAAAGTATTTGTTATCAATATTTCCAAGTTTAATACTTTTAGTAAAGATTATTATATTTATCTTCATATTTCATATGTTGGTTCAGTTATAGTGAGTTCCAAGATTAGAAGTCTTAAAGGGTTAGCTTGGGACTACTCGTAGTCTTGAGCTCTATGTGATGTCCAAGGGATACTTTTGGGGCATTACAAACTTGGTTTTAGCGCCTAAGGTTTTAAAGAGTCCTTAGGAGTCATACATGCCACGTTATGTAGAGTCTTGATCATGGATGTAAAGCACACCACATTTATGAGCAAGAGGCTACTGAACAAGTTAGGAATCATCATTTCTTTCATGATCCATCATGCTTACAATTGTCTCTATTTTCTTTAACTCATACTTTAACATGACAAAATATTTCTCCTCGCCGATCCAATGCTCACAGAAATGGTAAACAACCACTGATTCAAGCCGAACCTCTAAATGAGAATGTGTCTCATTCTAAATTTTGGGTTGTCTTTCAGGCAATTACCCAAGCTATAAATGACAATGTTCAGGGAAACCAACAAAGCGGAAGTCCCATTTCAGCATAATGGTAATCTAGTTGCGGCCAGGATTCGTGACTTTATGAGAATAAATCCACCTGAGTTCTTTGGGTCAAAGGTTGGCGAGGATCCATAATATTTATTGATAAGGTGAGAAATACCACGCAGATCATGTATGTTACTAAGGAGTAGAGTGTAGAATTGGCATTCTATAGGCTGAACGATGTTTTTTATGATTGGGTTGTAATATAGAAAGATGGTAGAGGTAAGAATACAACTTTTATAAGTTGGCAGGTGTTTTAAGATGTGTTTTTGGATAGCTTCTTTCTGCGTGAGATGAGAGAAGCTAAGGTTGAAGAGTTCATAAACCTGAGGCAGGGCTCTATGAAAGTAAAGGAGTACTAAGATCACTTAGTTGTCTAAGTATACTCCTAAGTTGGTAGCTGACCCTAGATATAGCATAAGTAAGTTTGTTACCAGAGTATCTGATATGGTATTCAAGGAGAAGAGAAATAATAAGGCTAGAATCGGACATTTTAAGCATGGCCAAACAAGGTCTAGAGGAGGAAACCATTTGTAGTTTTAAGTTCATTCATTTGTGCTAGCACCATTCTCAGCCAGTGCCCCTGTACCCAGAACTAAGTAGGAGCAGTAGGGTAGGACTTATATTTCTTGGTCGCAAAATATTGTGGGTGAAAGTCGTAGTTATTTAACATGTGCAAAGTGTGGCAGAAGCTACCCCGACGAGTGTTTGATAGGAGAAAGGGGTTGTTGTAGGTGTGGCAAGTTGGGCCACAAAATCAAAGAGTGTCTGTATGCTAAGTAGGGAAGTAGAGATGCTCATTCCCAGACTTATGGTACTAACAAACTAGCTCTACTAGGTCACCTAACTCTTCCCCAGGGTGCATCATCTAATATCGGTGGTGGTCAGTACCAGAATCTATTCTATGCTTTGCCATCCTGACAAGAGCACGAGAGTTCACCAGATGTTGTTTCTGGTATGCTTGGTGTCGTTCATATTGATTTATATGTGTTGTTAGACACAGGATTATTTCTCTCGTATGTGACTCCAATGGTTGCGGTATATTTTGGGATAGGTCAAGAAAAGCTCTCCAAGCCCTTCTTAGTTTCCACACCAGTGGGTGAGTTAGTTGTTCCTAAATGAGTCTATAAGAAGTTTCCTATCACTGTCCTGTATAAGATCATATTAGCAGATCTTATAGAGTTAGAAATACTAGTTTTTGATGATATTCTAGGCATGGATTGGCTCTATCCATGCCATGCATAAATAGATTATCGCATCCGTGTAGTGAAGTTTCATTTTTCTGATGAGGTAATTTTTGAGTGGGAAGGTAGTTCAGAATCTCCCATGAGTCATTTCATATTTTATCTTAAGGCCAAAAATTTTATATTGAAAGGGTGCATTTATAATTTAGTTTGAGTCAAAGATACTAAGTCTAAAGCTCCAATAGTTCAAACAGTTCATGTAGTCAATAAGTTTCTTGAGCTTATTCCAAAAGATTTGCCAGGGGTACCTCCCGATATAGAAATAAAATTTGGTATTGATCTTCTCCCTGATACTCCACCCATCTCTATCCCTCTATATTTTATGGTACCGATCGACCTTAAAGAGTTAAAAGAGCATCTTGAAGACCTCGTAGATACAGGTTTCATAAGGCCCGATGTTTCTCTAAAGGGTGCTCCAGTACTGTTCTTGCATGAGAAAGATGGCTCTCTTCGAATGTGGATCGACTACCGCCAGTTGAAAAAAGTCACAATCAAGAACAAATATTCTTTTCCTAGGATTGAGGAGTTATTCATCCAGCTTCAAGGTGCAAGTTATTTCTCTAAGATAGACCTCAGATTCATCTATCACCAGCTTAGAGTATAAGAATATGACATTTCAAAGACAACTTTCAGAACTTGATATGGTCAATTAAATTTCTAGTCTTGTTTCTTGGACTAATGAATGCCCCAGCAGCGTTTATGGACTTGATGAAAAGAGTGGTCAAGCGTTGCTTAGACATGTTTATCATAGTCTTCATTGATGACATCCTTGTTTATTCCCGTAGTGAGAATGATCATGCATATCATCTCAGAATTATGTTGCAAGATCATCAGTTGTTCGTCAAATTCAGTAAGTGCAAGTTTTGGCTAAGGTCAGTATCTTTCTTTGGTCATATTATTTTTTAAGACGGCATTATAGTTGACTCTCAAAATACCAAAGCAGTGAGAAACTAGCCCAGGCCTATCTCTCCATCAGATATCGGGAGTTTCATGGGTTTGGCTAGCTATTAACGATGATTTGTTGAAGGGTTTTCATCTATTGCATCCCACATGTCCATATTAACTCAGAATAAAGTTAAGTTTCATTGGTCTAATTCTTATGAGAAGAGTTTTCAGGAGTTGAAGACTCGACTCGCTTTAACTCCAGTTTTGATGCTACCAAATGGTTCAAATGGATTCGTTGTTTACTGTGATGCTTCCAGAGATGGTCTGGATTGGTTTTTGATGTAGAGAGGTAAGGTCATAGACCCTGCCTCTATACATCTTAAACCTCATGAAAATAATTATCCTACTCATGATCTTGAGTTACCCACTATAATTTTTGCCTTTAAAATTTGGAGATATTATCTTTATGGGGTGCATGTTAATGTGTTCACGGATCACTAAAGTTTGCAATATGTGTTCTCAAATAAATATTTAAATCTTCATCAAAGAAGGTGGTTGGATTTGTTGAAAGATTATGACATGAGTTTTTTGTATCATCTAGACAAGGCCAATGTAGTAGCAAATGTCGTAAGTAGATTTTCTATGGGTATGTTGCTCACGTTGAGAATGATAAGAAGAAGTTAGTCTAGGAGGTTCATCAACTTGCTATATTAGGTGTTCGGTTGGTTGATTCGGTTGAGGATTGTATATGGGTTCGAAATAGTTTGGAATTTTTTTTTATTTTTGATTTAAAGGAGAAGAAATATAGGGATTCATGTTTGGCTATGTTAAAGGAGTCCATCAGAGATTAGAAAGTAGAGGTTTTCTCCCAAGGGGGAGATGGGGTATTACGATGCTAGGGTAGACTGTGTATTCCGGGTGTTGATGGTTTGAGATAGTAGATTTTGGCTAAAGTGCATGGTGGGCGTTACTCTACACACCCAGGAGCTACTAAGATGTACCATCATTTGTGGGAAATCTATTGGTGGAGTGGCATAAAGAGGGATATTCCAGAGTTTGTAGCTAAGTGTATTAATTGTAAGCAGGTTAAGGTTATGCACTAAAGGTCTAGTGGCACTATACAGGAGTTCAGCATCCCACTTGGGAATGGGAAGAGATGAATATGGATTTTGTGATAGGGTAGTCCCATTCGCGTCGTCAACATTCATTGATTTGAGCTTTTATAGACAAAATGACCAAATCAGCCCATTTCTTGCCAGCTCATACCTCCTATTCAATCGAGGATTATGCCAAGCTCTACCTTAGAGAGTTGGTCAGATTGCATGCAGTCCCGTTGCCTATCATTTCCGGCAGTGGTACTCAGTTTATCTCTTACTTTTATAAAGCTTTTCAGAAGGTCTTGGTACCCAAATTTATCTCAGTGCAGCTTTTCACCCTCAGAAAGATGGTCAAGCATAGAGGACCATTCATACCTTAGAGAACATATTGGGAGCATGTGTTATTTACTATAAAGTAAGTTGGGATGATCACTTACCATTGATCGAGTTTTCATACAATTACAGTTATCAGTCCAATATCCAGATGGCTTTGTTTGAGGCACTCTATAGGATGAGATTTAGATCTCTCATTGGTTGGGTTGAGTTAGGTGAGACTTCATCGACAGGGCTTGATTCAGTGTTTGATGCGATAAAGAAAGCTCAGCTAATCATAGAGAGGCTTAAGATAACCCAAAGCCAACAGAAATCCTATGCAGATGTAAGTAGGGGAGATCTAGAGTTTAGGGTTGGTGATTTAGTTTATTTGAAGGGAGTGAAGAGATATGGCAAGAAAGGGAAGCTTAGCCCACAATATGTTGGTCCTTATATAATCTTGAGTGATTTTTGGAAGATAGCATATGAGCTTGAGTTGCCTATGGATTTGACATTAGTGCATCCAGTGTTTCATGTCTCCTTATTAAAGAAGTTTATTGGTGACCCAGTTGTTGTGGTTCCTTTAGAAAGCACAGATGTTCAAGATTGCCTTTCTTATGGAAAAATCTCAGTTGAGATCCTTGATCGCTAGATTCGAAGACTCAAGAATAAAGAAGTCCCCTTAAAGTTCTTTGGTGGAATCAGTCCGTTGAGGGGGCCACTTGGGAAGAAAAAGCAGATATGCAAACCAAGTACCCTTATCTTTTCTCCACAAGTTCAGACCCAGCTTAAGGTAACAATTTTCCTTAGATTATCTATTTTCCATTCTCATTTCTAGCTTTATATAATCACCTTCATGTCATTTTATGCATGCACGAATTTGGTCATCTATGTAATCATGTTATCAATTATGCAAGTTCAGCACGTAATCTCAGTTCCTCAGTATTCTCAGCTTAATCAATCTTAGTTGAGGATGAATGTTCCCAAGGGGATGACATTGTAATACCCCATATTAGACATAGCTCAGTTCAGTTTCTAGTGCATGCATTAGAGACTTAAATCCTGAAAATTTTAGCTAAGTGCTAGGGAACTTAGCCATTCTTAAGAGCTCTTAACTTTGAGGATTTTTATGTTGACCTTTTCGACTCTGAGACGATGGTTTTGAGTTAATTCAGGTGCAGGGGTGTAAGAGGATTATGTCTCAAGGAAGTTTTGAATTTTTGGATGAGAATTGAGGCATGTTTGGATTTTGATTCAAGAACCTCACCGCGATTATGGTGCATCGCTGTGAGAATTGTGATGGGTCATTCAGCCTTATGTACTCTGTACATTCCAGAAGCATTGATCCATATATATATATATGTCTATGTCCTACATTGTTTCATAATGTATGTCCTGGTGCTCAGATCCTGCAGCGTTATTTATTAGAGAATCTCCACCTACATCCCAATTTTTGGTGAGTCCTCATAGTTTGAGGAGCCACCTACATCCTGATGTTTGGTGAGTCCTCATAGTTTGAGGACCCATTTTATCAGAATTTGATATTGATGAAGTATTTTAGTTATTTGATTTTTGTTAAGTTCGAGTCGGCTGGGGCTTTTCCCAGTGGCTCTCTAGTTAGAAGTAAAGGCTTGTCCGACTATTTTCTATTTTAGATTCAAAAGTGTTTTTAATCAAGATTTCCAAGATTAAGACTTTTAGTAAAGATATTATTACAGTTATCTTCATATTTCATATGTTGGTTTAGTTATAGCATGAGTTCAAATATTAGAAGGATTAAAGGGCTAGCTTGGGATTACTCATAGCTTTGAGCATCGTGTGATGTCCAGGGGTTACTTTCGGGGCATTATAGATAATCACTAGCATTACTTATTGTATAGCTAACATCTATACATGATTAATATCAACCAATATCATTTATAATACCATATTACAACATGGAATATTTATGATCATCGGTCTAGAATAAAATCGGGAATAAATATAATCAAGGCTCGAAATCGAACCAGTCATAAGAATCATCAAGACTCGAAATTGAACCGGTCATAAATATTAAAAACACTCAAAATTGAACTAGTCATATGTATCATAAAGAGTCAAAATTGAATCGACCGTAAATATCAACAAGACTCAAAATTGAACCGATCATAAGTATCATCATGACTCGAAATTGAACCGGTCATAAATATCAACAAAACTCAAAATTGAACCAATCATAAATAACATAACCATCATCATAATAACATCATAAATAACATAAATAGAAAAATAATTAATCCTAAAATTCACTCAAATAATGATTAAGTATCAACATTTCTCATGATTTCCTCAATAGGTCCTTTCACGAGTTTAATAAGCATAAACGTTCACCAAACTAGCATGTCATAGCCTAAGGTGAGTTAGGAGTCCACTTTGATTCCTCGATTTCCATTTTAAGAAAATTTCTACCCAAACTAGGCTTAAGGTTTCTAGACTCACCCTTAGATATAGAACAAGGGTTATTTATCCCTAAGATACAAACTTCCCCTAAAACATGAGTAACTAGATTAATTATGCCTACTCAAAGTAACTTAAGTCATTCTCATCCTATATATGAGTTATAAAGTCCAATTAATCTAAAGAACAAGGGAACAAGCTAAAGAAATCAAGCTTATAGTGTCATTTGCCTAAACGGCTCAACTAAACCCAAGCCTTGCAATCTAACAAACCAACACCTCAAACCCATCCCAATCCAACACAATATCATAAATATACTATGATGTATCTCAATCTAACAAGAGTTAAACCTAGACTACCTTAAAGCCACAACACGCTCAATAATATGGTAAGCCTTCGGTTTCCCCTTCCGTGAAGTCTATTCAAGATGCCAAGCTATCAAAAACACATTCTACAGATCAATATGACAACATCGATTCACATATTACATCATTGTTCTTCGGGTGCAAAAATTATGCCAAAACCCTATGTGGGTCCTACTTATTAAAAATCATATCTCTGAGACAAACCCAACATGACTCAAGCTCATGGAATCAAAATCCCCCAAAAATGAGTGAAAACCAAGCTATGTTTTGGGATAAATCAAGACCTAAAGGATTTAGGATTTTGGACAAAAATTCAAGAAATTCAGGCATGAATTTGAAAGATTCTTACCGTAAATTTGAAAATATTAGTAAAAATATATGTTAATCAAGCTCCCAAGTCACCCAAGACTCGATTTAAATTTATCACACTCTCTTAGGGTTCTTGACTCTCAATGATGAGCAAAAACAACACCAAAGTACAGTCTAAGGGGTTAATTTATTCCCATGTCAGGTGATCAGGTATGGAAGTCGCATGACATGGTGTGTAATCACACTACTTAAGTACAGGTGCAAGTATGGTGATCACCATTGTCCCTTGTATGGTTGCAGTACTTGGTATGAGCATAGCAAATAGCTAAAACATAGAAAATTTCAAACTTTCCGCCAATGCCTCAGGATTTATTCAAAATCCGATATACGTAAATGAACTATGTAACCACACTAAATTTGACATTCCAGACATAATAGAGATGTCAAATTTTCCATCCATGGTTTTTTTGACCAAATCTGGCTCCCACACCCATATTTCTAATTTTTAAACTTTCTGACCAATAGGTCTAAATGAGCTTGGGTGCATCAAGACCGAAACCTAAGTTCTACCTAGACTAAAATTGATATTCCAGATCAATTGGTATAGTAAAAGTCAGAATACGAGATCATTTTACTAAAGTTTTTGCCTAGTAACCATTTGGAACTAACAAAGACTTCTAAATAAGGAATTGGCTCTAAAAAACAAGTGAACTTCCCAGAAATCTAACGTTAGTTCCAACAAGTCACAAATAACTTGGGGAAGCTATGAAAAAGCTCTAACAGTGAAAATAAGTAGAAATATATAAAATAACCTAAATAGTCATAACATGTAGAAGTTTGAAAAAAATACAAAATTATCACAAAATTTGGTATCATAAGTACAGGAGTATCAATAACCATACCCAAATCTAAAATAATAACTTAGAATGTCTTTGAAATAAATAAAGTCATCAAGTAGATAAGATGAGGATTGGACCCAACTCTAGAATCCTAGAGTGTGCCAGTACCTTGAGATCTCCATTTGATCAACCATTCTGTGTCATACTCATACTAGAATCTGCATTGAAAGAAAGAGTAGGAGTGAGTACGGTCTACTTGTACTTGGTAGGTATCATAACCCAACTGAGCAAAGTAGAAAATAGTACAAGTAATGAAAATACTATGAGAATGCAACTTGCAAGTAGAAAAGTTCACAAATGGTAGCTCACACTGTCTCTACTAACAATACATTTATTATATATATGTATACATACATACATACATACATACATACACATATGAAAATAAATGGAAATAGTCAATCACAAAAGTACATAAAAATTGATTGTATGTCAAATGAATCATAAAGGATAAACACGTTCTATGCATAGGTAAATGTAATGCAATGAATGATGAAGTGAATGATTTTGAAAGTCATTGCATGACTTTCTGTATGCACCTATCGAGTCTCAATGCTTCAAAAATCAAACCCATCTATGGTTCAAAAGTTGTATTCTATATCAAATCCAACCAATCTCAAGCTCATATGTCAATCCACTTAAGCAGCACACCCCTCAATCTAGGCATTTCTAAAAGGACCACATTTTCTTTCAAAATCAGTCTTACTCAATGATACTAATATCTCATTAATGTGTATGTATAAATAAGGATACAATGCTTACAATAAAATAAGTGTGAAGATAATAAATTCATACAATACACGTATAAGTAAGCCTAGAAATCAACTCAATATGTAAAAATTTCATTATATCAGATCTAGTTTGGCATTATTGAAAGAAACATACATTTAAGACATTATTAATATCATATCAAACCTAACCTCGGGTATTTCTATCATGATAAAAGTAAACAATGCTCCAAAAGTCATATACTATCTATTCTAGCCTAGTGCGGGCATCACATTATGAATAAATATAGTTAAATTAACAAATAAGGCCAATGATGTCAAATAAGCCTACAAACAAGCAACACATATTATATAACATCACATGTCAACAATAATAAAATCTAAGTCCCCACTCAAGCAGCACACAATACATAATAGCTCGGAAGATATTTCTCATATTTAATTTTTTATTTCCTCTCAACACATAGTGTGTTTTACTTATTCATTAACTACCCACCTATTCTAAAGAAAGTTAAGCCATAACATACCTTGAAGCATCAAAATTCAATCCTAAAGTACTGAAACCCAGAGCCTCCCCCTTTCAAATGGTCTTGGAATCAACTAAAATATATTAATATAATATATATATTCATTAAAAGAAAGATAATGATACTCATACATACTACATATAAGTTGGGTTCAAAATGGGTTTGAAAACAAAGGGGATAAAATCAAAATTTTCTTTGAAAAACATATCCCCAAAAGTTATAGGACTATACAGTTGAAAGTCCACACAAAATGAGTTAAAAATGAGGTACGAATAGAAGAAAAACCATTTTTAAGATTTGCCCAGGAAAAACCTTAAAATTCATTTGAAAATCGATGTTGAAATGTGTTTTTGAAGATGTAATAGATAGAAAATAATGAAAAAATGAGTTTATACATTCCCCACACAAAAATGATGAAGAAATCCTACTAAAATCTTTGTTCCAAAACTTAGAGGTATAAAAATAAAGTAACAATGAGATATTGAGCTATTTATAATATTTTATTTATAGTACTTCATGAATACTTCTATCCTCTTTCATTCACAAGGGTTCGCATTGACTGCGTCAATAAATGGCCTTCGTATTCGCAGACAGAGATTCCTTTTCGTGAATGTCCATGACCCAAAACCTCGCATTCATTACACCGCTATCATATTCTTGATTAAGGATGACTTCCTTCTTTGCATTATCAACTAAGCCCTGTGTTCGTGAAGAAAGAGGGGTCTGCACTTCACATTATCAAAATGTTGAGTTTTAACACTTTGATATTTCTCTGAATGGATAATAGAGATGCATTCATGACCCTAAAAAAACCATATATACTTCCAGGCTAGTTTTAATATTTTAGACTCAATGGAGTTGTTTGATGTGTGAGCTAATTCTAAAATATTTAAGGGTTTTAACTAAGAATAATTGTGGAGTCTAAATCAGCTTTTGTCGTTTTTGATTGGTTTACATTTGATTTTGTAGTTTAAGCTGATATGATAAAGAACTAATAAGAATGGAAGCAAAGAAGTTGAAATTTGAAGAAATCTGAAGACAAGTATGGCTGACGACATTTGTGATAAGTTGTCAGACCTGTAAAAGTTATTAAGTTCGTCGTCAGCAGTACACAGAGAATTGGCTTTAGTTGAAAGATTTGATGACATTTTGTGATAAGTAGTCAAGGGTCTGATAAGCTATCAATAATGTCATCAGCCTGAGACAGAACATGAGAACTGAAGCAGAGCTTTCACGGTATTTTGTGATAGGCCATCATAAAGCTGATAAGTTGTCAAGTTTGTCATTAGCCTTAAATAGGAAGAGCCAAAACTAAAGAAGGAGCTGACAACATTTGTGATAAGTCATCAGTCTCCTAATAGGCTATCACAAATGTCGTCACCTAATCCAAGGGATTTCTGAATTCTATTATTTTGTTTCTATAATTACGGTGAACTATTTTAAACTTTGTTTTAGGGTTTTATGGGTAGTTCCACACATTGAGTTTTGACAATGCTTTTCATATTTTCTCTCTAATTTCTTGGCTTGAAAAAGAAAATACTTTGAAGAGATTATTATCATTATTCTGGAATTTTTCTTTGTGATCTAATCTATGATTCACTAGTTATTATTCTTTGTGTGGTAAGTTTAACTTTCAAAGCATGAATATAACTTGTTGTTTTGATTTTAGCATTATGAGTGGCTAAATTCCTTTAACTGAATTATGGGATCTAGGGTTAGGTCTTCATAAGGTGCTAAGTGTTCAAGATTCAAAAGGTGGTAGGATTTCTTGATAATTCTGAGGTTTTAAGTAATGTCTGTTGGTTGCAAACAACAGATAACACCTTCTTTCGTTAGCATTAGAAAGAAATCAAATATAGTAGGAAGTGAGTTATCAATAGGGACTTGGAAATACTCTGTTTAAAAATCAGCGTTGTACAAGGTTGGTTAACCTGAGGTAAAATCTGGGAAGTGAATATAAATTCCCTAGGTTCGACAGGATTAGGTAATTAAATGGTTAAATAGGTCGAGAGATATTTAAGCATAACGTTGATAAAGATAACTTTTTTTCTTACCTACCGTGAGAATCTTGAATAACCATTAACATCTGTCAAGTACCGAAAGCCCTAGTGAACATAATTCTAGTTTTTTAGAAACTCTTGATTACAAACACTGATTAAAATGACCAATAATTACTTGTTAAACTAAAAAACCCCCATTTCTGGAAACATCCAACTATCAGTTGATTGATTTGCAAATGACTTACGTTCACACCAAATTTCCTGTTGGATTCGACCCCAACCTACTTGTGTTTTATATTGACAACGATCACTTACATTCTCATTGAGAGGTGTAGTTTGAGCATTATCAAAAATGGCGCCGTTACCGGGGAATACGGTTGTAAACTGAAGTTTGTGTGCACAAATTGACTATTAGTTAAGTTTCCTAGTTTTAAATTTAGTTGTTGTTTTTGTTCATTGTAGGATATTTATAGTATATGCCAAGCAATAGAAGTTCTAGAGAACTGTTACTACCACCTAATTCAGAACGGCAATGAATTGGAAGAATGGCAGAACTGCAAGAGGCTGACAGACTGGCAGCCTTAAGTAAAGCTCAGGTGAATATGCAAAATATCGGGCAATATGCACGACATCCAAATCCTGAGAATGAAGATTTGGGAGATGAGGAGTTGCTGAATCTTAGTAACCCAAGTCATGCAAAGCAAATAGCTTCACCAATACGACTTAATGTTAATAGAAACCGACCATTTCGAGAAAGGCAAGAGTACCAGCCGGTCCAGTATGATCCCACTAATAATGATGATGGCATGGAAGTGGTAGGATCAATGGGTGCAATCATTCCTCCACCATTGGAACCTGGGCCAAGTTCAACATTACGAGTACTATGATCCAACTCCTCAATATGAAGGGGTTATTTGGTGGCCTTCCAGGGGATGATCCAAACCTGCATCTGTTGAACTTTTTCACTATCTGCAATTCTTTTGATAACCCAGGAGTGGGCTAGAATACTATCCAGTTAAGATTTATTCTGTTGTCTCTGTCTAGGGAGGCAACATTATGGTTAAATGAGCTGACACCCGATTATATAACTAACTGGAGGCAGTTGAAAGGAACTTTCCTAGAAAGGCTCTTTCCGCCCTCCAGGAGGGTACAGTTGACAGACGAGATTAATAATTTTAGGCAGCTCCCAACTGAAGCCTTTCATGAAACATGGGAAAGATTCAAGAAGAAGCTGACACAGTGTCCGAACCATAACATGATGGACATACACTTGATGGAGACTTTGTACAGGGGTCTTAACTCTGTTACAAAGCTAATTATGGATAATGATGCTGGTGGTTCATTTGTTGATCTTAGATTCCCAGAGGCTTCAGAGATGCTGGACAGAATGACCAAACAGAGTCAAGAATGGCATACCAGAGACTCTGTAGTAGCTAGCCCTACTGCATCTATGGGTATTACTGTGGAACAATGCGAAGAGGAGCGTGACCAAGACATGGCTCACCTTAAAATATAGATGGACTTACTGACCAAGCACTTGCTATCAGGAAAGATTGAAAAGGTGAAAGATGTGGAACTCAAGATAGAAGTGATGCTGATATAGATGAAAAGGCGAACTATGTGAATAATTAGGGGGGGTTTCCGAGGCAATAGCTAAAGAAATCAAGGTCGGAACTTTTATTATAATCCTGGTTATAAATATAGGGAGCAAGGAAATTAGAGGAATAATAATGATAGGAGCGGAAAAGCCTTTCTACTTCTTTAGAGGTAGAGGTATGGACTGCGTACATCTTACCCTCCCCAGACCTCACTATGTGGAAATACATTGGGTTTGTTGTTGTTGTTATTGCACAATGATAGGAGTGGGCTATATGTTCCTCCTAGAAATCGTGAGGCTGCTTCAACAAGTTCTAAAAAGATGTCCATAAAGGATGTGATGGCTAAGTTGTTGAAGGCAGTGGAGGCAACCAACTCTGGTGTGACCACCATAAAGACTGATCTGACATTCATTAATCAGTTGGTGCGCTCACACTACCATAATCAAATAGTTGGAGCAGCAGATGAGCCAACATTCCACAGCATTCAACCAGAAGAAGAGCGGAACGTTATCGAGTGATATAGTCCAGAATCCGCGGAATGATTGCTCATGCATGGCCATTACCACTAGGAGTGGTAAGATGTTACATGACCCTTCTGTAGGCAAATGTATAGCTGATGAGGTAGTTGTTGCTGATATAGAAAAAAGAGATACAGTGGAGTCTAAGAAGCTGGATAATTCTGATGATGCTCTGGAAATAGGTAAAGAGAAAGAGAAGGAGGTAGTGCTAAATAATATCATAAGAACACCACCTCCCTTTCCTCAGCGGTTGAAGAAGAAAGCTTATGATGCCAAATTCAACAAATTCATGGTGATACTTAACCGATTGAAAATAAATGTGCCTTTGGTTGAGGCACTTGAGAAAATACCAGGATACGCGAAATTCATAAAGGACCTTATGACTAAGAAAAGAGTAGTGAGATATGAATTGGAGGGCAATCTACATCATTGTAGCGCTATTTCTACAAAGACCTTTATAATACCCGTGGTTTTTCTTAGCTTGAAAATCATCTCAAGGATGTTAAAACTTGCTTTGAAATAAGAATTTATTCTTATACACATGGTATTTCAATAATTTTAACTTCCTATCACGTGGAAAATTGAATAAGCTTTCCATCGATATATAATTCGTACAAATTCAACACCTGGACGAAGAGTTAGAGCCTTTTTAGTGAGACAGTGTTTGACCTGAGCCTTCAGCGTGTCGCGGAGAGAGCTCAAATGGCAATTGTCAAATTCCAGTGTTGCTCCATGATACTGGTGCATCGTACCAAACTTCCAGGTTGTAGACAAGGTGGCAGTGCGATAGCTCCACATTGCGCCACCGTCTAGTTTCCCAATTGTCAATTTCCAGTGATACGACGCGATAATGCCACGTCGCGCCAAGGGCCCAATTCAGAAAATTTTACTAAAAATCTAATTATGTGTGCAGGTTTAAAATATTCAATTCCCCCCCGCCCCCCGCCCCCCATATAAGCTTCCAAAAATGGGATTTAGCCCTTATTCATAAATAATATTGATGTTTTTCTCAAATACCCTCAAGAACTAAAGTTAGGATTTTCATAGAAGGTCCAATTTAAAGAAGGTTTCACCATCAATCTTCATGAAATCACAAACTAAAGTATGCATAGTGTTCATTCATGGACTCCTTTCGTCCATGAAGTCTAATAATATTTTTTTAACTACAAATTATGGATTTTCTTTATGTTTTCATGCTTTGTATATTCTCTTTCATGTTGATAAATGAGGAATTAATTTCTATTCCATGATTTGATGATAAATTCCATGTGGTTGATTAGTATAGATAAAGATTTATGAAATATCATGACTAAAACCTTGTACGATGGAATTGGAATTAAAGCATGATGTTTAATTGTTGTATAATGTTCTTTACATGTACTATGCCTACAATATGTTTGATTAAATACCTAAATGAAGGAATATTGTCTAAATAGCATGATATCATGAAATTCCCATGTATGTACAAGCTTATACGTATTAGACATTTGACGAAATGCTTTAATGAACGTATTGTGGTATTATCATGTATTCAAGAATATCAAGTCATGTCAGTTTCCTTCCATCGAGTTCTGGGGTTACTCGTACCCAAAATATTAGTTGTGTGCCTAGATCCATCTCATATTTTCACGATACTCTCAATCAAGCTATGAACTCTTAGACTTTAGATAGTCTTATAACTCAGGAAAAATCTCCCTGATCTCATGACTCAGTCAGTTCTCAGATATCGATAGTATTTCATCAGCCACAAAAATTCAGTAACTCAGTCGATGCTCAGTTCAGTTCAGTAAATCATATCTAGCATCTTTTTCAGATGGGAGTAGGAATTAGCACCGAGTGAACCCAAGGATGGGGACTCACTTGTTATATGAGGGTGTGATTCCTAGAAGCAATCCTTGCATTCCAGAACTATGTAGCCAGCATGAGACATCGTAGCCTACTATTTGAGGATAGATGAGCTGGCTTAACCTGTTATATGAGGGTTCCCACCATTCTCACTAGATTTACCTATTATATAAGTGTTACTCATATGTTTTCCTTACCAGTGGCGCGGTATTGACACCCTTCCAATCAGGGCATATATTGAACCCCAACTTAGCTATTATAGCACCTTTGGGGCATATAGGTTAGATACTACTTTCATAGTTTCATGTTATAGAATCAGGACTATCAGATAGAGTCAATCAGTCTCAGTAATAGAACTTAGATAGTTCTTCAGATTTTAAGATTGTCAGATATAGTCAACTCAGTTACAGTGCGAAACTTAAATAGTTCTATCAGATTCAAGTCTATCAGCTATAGTCACCCATGTTATCAGTTATACTCAGATACAATCACCCATGTTATCAGTATCATGTTATAACATTGTCAGTTATAGTTGCATATTTATGTATGCATTCCCACGTTCATGTTAGACAGTCAGTTAATATTGATCATACTTGCAAACCCTTTCATGTAGCCTACCTCACATGTATACTCGGTACATATGTACTGATGCATTCGCGCTATGGTGCTTTGTTTGTATGTTACACCATAGGTTTAGAGACACGAGTTCCAGATCAAAAGTAGATTCTAGTTTCAGCAGTCAGAGTAGAAGTGAGTCCTCATCCTTCAAGGACATAATGATTTTCTATTATCTGATTGATTAACTTATTAGTTGGAGTTAGTTGGGGATAAGTCACATCAAATCCTTATTCAGATTCTTCAGACAATAGAGGCTTTTAGACTAGATGTAGACTCTATACAAACTATCATGTTTTAGACTTTAGTTTTGTTTTGGGAATTCTATTACCCTACACAAATGTTATGTTATTCAGTTATGTTCGTTATTGAACCTTATAGCCTTTCAGTGCATGTTTTTGCGTTATTATGTTATTTTATACAGTATACAGGTACAAATATCAGCCATGGGTTAGCCTGTGGTCCCTCAGGGTTATGAGCACCATATAGCATTCCGGTTTAACAAATTGGGTTGTTACAACCTTGGTGAAGAAGAAGCCAGACCCAGGCGCATTTACAATTCCTGTACAATTGGGACTATGGAAATTGCTAAGGCATTATCTGACCTGGGAGAAAGAATAAATTTGATATCATTGGCGATTTATAGAATGTTGGGTCTGGGAAATCCCACACCTACTAAAATGTAACTCGTGATGGCAGATAGGCCAATAAAGCGACCTGTTGGCATTTTGTATAATGTGTTGTGAAGGTGTCCAACTTTATCTTCCCTATAGACTTCATCATTCTAGATTGAGAGGTGGATTTTGATATGCCCATAATCTTGAGTAGACCTTTCCTCGCAACCGAAAGTGTGTTGATTGATTTTAAAGCAAATGAGCTCTCATTCAGGATAAACGATGAAGTGGTATGGTTTGATGTGTGTAAATCAATGAATAAGCATAAAGAAATGAGTGTTTTCTCAGTAGTTGATGTATATTATGAGGACAAATAAGAGGTGTCGATAGATGAGCAACTTGTTGTCGAACCATTGGTTGGGTTTATGATGAATTTTGATAATGAAGACATCACGGACTATGAAAAGATTGTTTATGCTTTGGAAGGAAGGGGTTCATATCCTTATTCTCCTAAAAAGCTAGACCTTGACCTTTTTAATCGACCAACTCCACAAACCAATCCATATATTAAGGATCCACCGGTGTTGGAATTAAAAAATTTGTCTGGGCCCTTATGGTATGTGTTTTTGGGAAATGGGAACATGCTACCTATTATTATTGCGGCTGATTTGGGTAAGCAATAGGTAAACACACTTATTTTAGTACTTCAAAGGCACAAGAGAGCTATAGGATGGACCATCGCAGATATTATTGGTTTTTCTCCTGGCATCTGCATGCATATAATCAAACTTGAAGAAGTTTGTATTCCAACCATAGAGCCATTAATGCCGTATTAACTCACCAATGCAAGAGGTGGTTAAGAAGGAGATTATTAAGTAGTTGGATGCAGGAGTGGTTTACCCTATTTCTGACAGCAAATAGGTGAGCCCAGTTCAATACGTTCCCGAAAAAGGGGGCATGACTGTGGTTGCAAATAAAAAGAATGAGTTAATTCCACTAAGGCCTGTGACTGGTTGGAGAATTTGCATGGATTATGGTAATCTGAATTTATGGACCCTGAAAGACCACATCTTGATGCCCTTTATAGACCAAATGCTTGATCGATTGGCAACCAAATCTTTATTTCTCCTAAAGATCAGGATAAGATGACATTCACATATCTATATGGCACCTTTGCATTTAAGATAATACCATTTGGGCTTTGCAATGCACCCACCACTTTTCAATGATGTATGATATTTATTTTCTCAGATATGGTAGAAGACCCCATAGAGGTATTCATGGATGATTTCTCTATGGTGGGAGATTTATTTGAGATATGTATGGCAACCCTGAGTATATCCTTGCAATGATGTGTTGAATTCAATTTGGTGCTTAACTAGGAAAAATGCCATTATATGGTAAAGGAGGGCATCGTTCTCGGCCATAAAATCTTATAAAAAAGGATAGAAGTTGATCGAGTAAAAGTGGAAGTTATTGAAAAACTGCCACCTCCTATTTTAGTGAAGGGATTGCGTAGTTTTCTTAGACATGCTAGCTTTTATCGGAAGTTTATAAAATACTTTTTGAAGGTTGCAAGTCCACTTTGCAAACTTTTGGAGAAAGAAGTAAAGTTTTTCTTCGATGATGATTGCTTAAAGGCATTCGAATGCCTTAAAAAGAAGCTGGTTGAGGCCCCTATTGTTGTTGCACCAGATTGGTCTAAACCATTTGAGATCATGTGTGATGCAAGTGATGTTTTCCTTGGAGATATATTAGGATAAAAGAGGGACAAACTATTTTATTTGATATATTCTGCCTGCAAAACACTAAATAGAGCGCAAAAGAATTATATTGGCTATGTGCAGGAACTTCTGGCTGTAGTGTCTACTTTTAAGAAGTTCACGTGATATCTACTTGGGACCAGAGTGGTAGTACACACTGACCATGCAGCTTTGAGATACTTGATGGTGAAGAAGAATGCAAAACCAAGACTGATTAGATGGGTGTTGCTGCTATAAGAATTTGACTTTAAGGTCAAAGATTGGAAAGGTTATAAAAAACAAGTTGCAGATCATCTGTCTAGAATGGAAGATGAATAGACAATTAGTGATGAAATAGAAATAAATGATACATTCCCAGATGAGGAGATCTTGGCGGTGGCTGTGGAATTATTGCCTTGGTATGCTGATTATGCAAATTATCTTATGAGTGAGGTCATCCCAGAAAATCTTTCTTTCCATCCAAGAAAAAAATTCCTACATGATGTGACACATTACTTTTTGGATGAGCTGTATCTTTTTCGGTGATGTGTGGACAATATTATAAGGAGATGCATGCCAGAAGTGGATTTATTATGCATATTGGGAGCATGTCATGCTTCCCCAGTTGGAGGTCACCATGTAGGTGACCGAACTGCTAAGAAGGTATTGTAGAGTGGTTACTATTAGCTAACATTGTTCAAGGATGTCCATGAGTTTATAGCAAAATATGACCAATGTCAGAGGCAAGGGTCAATTTCCAAAGGACATGAGATATATTTGACTAAGATGCTTATTGTGGAATTATTTGATATATGGGGCATCGATTTCATGGGCCTTTTTGTAAGATCGTATGGGATGAAGTATATTTTAGTTACCGTTGACTATGTATTGAAATGGGTTGAAGCTATTGCCTTGTCTGATAATGAAGGAAAGAAAGTTGTTACTTTTCTCAAAAAGAATATCTTTTCTCGCTTTTGAGTACCATGCACTATTATAAGCGATGGAGGATCTCATTTTTGTAACAAAGTGTTTTGAGCAGTTTTAGCAAAATATGGGGTGAAACAGCATAGAGTATCTACTCCATATCACCCAAAAACTAGTGGGAAATTGGAAGTCTCAAATTGAGAGATTAAAGCCATCCTAGCAAAAATGATGAATGTTAGTCGGAAAGATTGGTCTCGAAAGATCAATGATTCCTTATGGGCATATCAGACTGCTTTCAAGACACCCATTGGCATGTCAACATTTTAGATGGTTTATGAAAAAGCTTTTCACCTACCAATAGAGCTGGAGCACAAGGCCTTGTGGACACTCAAAAGGCTGAATTTGAGTTGGAAAAAGGCAGCAGAGCTGAGACTGGGACAACTGAATAAGATGGATGAATTTTGTCTCAGGAAATACGAACGAGCATAGATATATAAAGAAAAGATGAAAAAGTACCATGATTGGAGGATAGAGAAATGAGACTTCTAAAAGGGTGACTTGGTCCTTCTGTTCAATTCCAGACTTAAACTATTCCCAGGAAAGCTTAAATTCAAGTGGTCAGGGCTGTTTAGAGTTATTCAAGTCTACTCATCTAGAGTATTAGAACTTGAAAATGAAGATGGCATCACTTTCAAGGTGAATGGGCAATGAATCAAGCTTTATATTAGTCCAAAAGAATCAATTAAAAGTATCACTACTATCTGTCTCGATAAAGTCTGAAGTAATCAAGATACCTGAGTCATACTACAATGTTAAATAAAGCATTTTATGGGAGGCAACCTATGACCCATAGGATTGATACATTCCAGGTATACTCTAACCAGTTCAGATTTTCTTTGATTTTAAGTTGAGAGTGTAGGGTAAATTATTGTTGTAAAATTTTGTAGCCGATTAGGAGAAATACTTGTACTTGAGGCAGTTGAATTGTTTTGTGATTTTTATTCACCTCTTCAAGTGGTCTAATTTTGTAACTGTGTGAGTTTCATTCAAGTGTGACCACTGTGCATCTTTTTATGTCATTAGTTCTAGTAACATAGTAATCATTGCTAAATAGTTCCATGAACTCAATGAGTCATAGATTATGATCTG